>NC_080062.1:2175000-2392500 GCF_026212465.1 Amaranthus tricolor
CATGTTTATATATATATATATATATATATATATATATATATATATATATATATATATATATATATATATATATATATATATATATATATATATATATATATATATATATATATATATATATATAAACTTATTTCCATGCATCGATTATGGTTATACTTATACCCCAACAATTATACTCACAAGTCGGCACCTGATATTCACTTCATATCAGCGTTACATAGATTCAGTTGCTAGAAAGTATATAATGTACTTTTTATTGACGGTTTTTAAGAAATTTTCATATTTTTTTATATTAAAATTTACCAATATTTTAAAGAAAAAATATTATAAATGTTAAAAATTAGAGAGATAAGGAGAAAGTAGAATGAGTAAAAGTTAGAAGATGGAGATGTTTTTACTCATTGGTGTGATTTTTACATTGGTGAACTTCCATATTTATAGGCAAGTTCATCTACAATTACATTGAATACATTCACATTAGGGTAAGTTTATTAATTACGTTTCACACTATATTCATTAATTACCTTTCACACTATATTTCAAAACTCCCCCTTGAATGCATTCTAATTATGTAAAAAAAAATATTATTACAATATTTCTATTTAATACTGCCTCGTTAAAAACCTTGTCATGAAAAACCCAATGGGATAAAAACCTGAACGAAGGGAAAAAGAGTGCAGTGAGTATGATTCTCCCCCTGAGTTCAACAGATATCTCGTAGATGACACATTCCAATTTTATATACAAGTTGCTCGAATCTCTTTGATGAAAGGGACTTTGTGAATAGATCTGCAAGATTTTCACTTGATTGAATTTGTTTGACTTTTACTATTTTGTACTTCTGGATGTCATGTGCAAAATAAAATTTTGGTGCTATGTGTTTGGTTCTATCCCCTTTTATGAAGTCTTCACTAACTTGTTCAATACAACTGGTATTATCTTCAAAAATTACAGTTGGAGAATTTATTATCGAGTTTATCCCACATTCTTCTTGAATGTGACCAATTACTGACCTTAATCAAACGCATTCTCTACTCGTTTCATAAAGGGCGATCAATTCTGCATGGTTTGATGATGTAGCTGTCAGTGTTTGTTTCGTGGATCTCCAAGATATTGCGGTACCTCCATATGTGAATACATATCCATTTTGTGATTTAGCCTTATGGGGATCTGATAAGTATCCAGCATCTGCATATCCAACAAGAGTAGCATCTTGCTTTGATCTATAAAATAGTCCAAGATCTTTAGTTCCTCGGTAGCGCAACAAATGTTTTATTCCACTCCAATGTGTCTTTGTTGGTGAATTGCTATGTCTTGCTATAAATTAATAGCGAAAGCAATATCAGGTCTTGTATTATTAGCTAGATACATCAGAGCTCCAATTGCGCTTAATTATGGCACTTCAGGGCCAAGAATCTCCTCGTCTTCTTCACAAGGTCGAAATGGATCATCTTTTGGTTTTATTGATCGCACTATCATTGGAGAGCTCAGCAGATGAGTTTTGTCCATATGAAATCTTTTTAGGACCTTTTCTATATAGTTGGATTGGTGCACAAAGATTTCACCCCTTAAGTGCTCTATTTATAATCCAAGGCAAAACTTTGTTTTCCCAAGATCTTTCATTTCAAATTCTTTCATCAAATATTTTTCAGTTTGTTCAAGCTCTTTGGGAGTTCCAATGATATTTAAATCATCAATATAAACTGCAATTATAGAAAATCCTGATTGCGTCCGTTTAATAAATACACAAGGACTGATTTGATCATTTTTGAATCCTTCTTTCAGGAGATATTCACTAAGACGGTTGTACCACATTCTTCCAGATTGTTTTAGTCCATAAAGTGACCTTTTTAGCTTTATGGAAAATATTTCTCGTGATTGGTGGTTTTCTGGCAACTTAAGTCCTTCAGGGACTTTAATATAAATGTCTGTATCAAGTGAACCATAAAAATATGCGGTCACAACATCCATAAGTCGCATTTGCAAACTGTTTGAGACAGTTAGACTTATCAAGAATCTTAGTGTAGTCGCATCTACTACTGGAGAATGTGTTTCTTCA
Organism: Amaranthus tricolor; assembly: GCF_026212465.1. Lineage (NCBI taxonomy): Eukaryota > Viridiplantae > Streptophyta > Magnoliopsida > Caryophyllales > Amaranthaceae > Amaranthus > Amaranthus tricolor. The sequence goes on from NC_080062.1 coordinate 2,177,060, forward strand.
TAATCAATCCCTGGTCTTTGGGAAAAACCTTGTGCTACAAGTCGTGCCTTATATCTAACCAGTTCATCTTTCTCATTTCTTTTTCTTACAAACACCCATTTATAGCCGACCAGTTTTATACCATTTGGTGTTTGGGTAATTTGTCCAAAACCTTCTCGAATCTCGAGTGACTTTAATTCCGCTTAAATAGCATCTTTCCATTTTGGCCAATCATTCCTACGCCGACATTCTTGTATCGTTCTTGGTTATATATCATTTTCATCAAGTGTTATTTCGGTGGCGATTGAATGAGCAAGTGCATCATTAACAATAACATTCTTTCGATTCATTTGCCTTTTAGTTGAAATGTAATTAATCGAAATTTCATTGTTATCTTTGATATCATTATTTTCTTCTTCTCTGAGATTTTCATCCTTATCTCCAAAATTGGTTTCTTTACGATTCATTGAAGAAGTAATATTGATAACATTTGCCATTTCATTCAACCTTTTGGATTTTCTTTGTTTTAAATGCTTTGAACCAAGTGGTCTTCCACGCTTCCGGCGTGCAATAGATTCAATTTCAGTGGCTTTGTTATCAATGAGAATTTCAATTCGTGCCGGAACATTTGCCGCAGGAATATATGATTTTGTCACTTGCTTTGTTTCTATAAATGCATCAGGTAATATGTTTGCAATATATTGATTATGGACAATTTTTCTAACTTCTTGTTCAGAAACATTTGTTTTTGGATCATAAATTTTCAAATGCATTGCATTCCATGTGAGATCTATTTCCTTCTTATTTGGGTCCACTTTTTCTCCCCTAAGAATGGGAATATTGTCTCATTAAAATGACAATCTACAAATCTAGCATTAAATAAATCACCAGTCATTGGTTCTAAATATTTGATAATTGATGGGCATTCAAATTCAACATAAATTCCCATCCTTCTTTGTGGACCCATTTTTGTACGTTGGGGTGGTGCAATAGGGAAATATACTGCACATACAAATATTTTCAAGTGTGATATATTTGGTTCTCGACCATGCACTAATTGTTGTGGTGAATATTTATGATAAGCACTTGGTCTCAATCTTATCAATGACGATGCATGTATTATTGCATGGCCCCACGCAGATGATGGCAATTTCGACCTCATTAATAATGGTCTTGCTATTAATTGGAGTCTTTTAAACAATGATTCAGCCATACCATTTTGAGTATAAACATGAGCTATTGGATGTTCTACGTCAATTCTAATTGATGTACAATAATCATTAAAAGTTTAAGATGTAAATTCTCCGGCATTGTCAAGCCTTATTCGCTTAATTGTATAATCTGGAAATTGATTTCTCAATCGAATGATTTGAGCAAGTAATTTCGCAAATGCCACATTTCTAGTTTGTAGGAGACTTACATATGACCATCGTGTTGAAGCATCAATCAATACCATAAAATATCTAAATGGCCCAGAAGCAGGATTAATTGGCTCACATATATCTCCATGAATTCTTTCTAAAAATTTAGGAGTTTCAGTAGCAATTTTATTTAAAGATGGTCTAATTATCAATTTTCCTTGTGAGTATGCAGAACATGATAATTCATTTGGTTGGGGAATTCTCATTTTCTTCATTGGATGTCCAATTGAATTTTCAATAATTTTTCGCATAATTCCCACACTAGATGACCCAATCGGTCATGCCATAAATTCATCATTTCTTTATTATCTAACTTCTGGTTAGACACCATGTTTATCTCAACCGATTTAATGTTAATGCGATATAATCCCGATGAGTATGCTGGTAATTTTTCATGAATGCTTTTCTTGCAGTATTTTTCAGATGTCATGCATACATATTCAGTATGATTTTCGGTCATTGTTTCTAAATGATAACCATTTTGGCGTACATCTTTGAAACTTATGAGATTTTGTCGAGATTTACTCGAATATAAAGCATCATTAATTACTAGTTTTGTCCCATTAGGAAGTATTATTTGACCTTTTCCATATCCTTCTATTAGTGTAGTAGTTCCAGAGATTGTGGTGACATCTGCTTTCACTATCTTCAACTCAGAAAAGTATTCTTTGTGCTTTAGGATAGTGTGAGTTGTTCCACTATCTAGGAGGCATTGATATTTGAATCCATTTTCAAACTGATCCATATCTTCATATTAAATAAATAGATAGTTAAAATAAAATTTCATTAATGTTAGATGATATCAATACATCAAAAGGAGATTGCACATAAAAAGGAAATACAACTAAATAAGCACCACAACATTGTTAAAAAAAATTCAAATATCTTCGTCATATTCTTTATCATTTTCATCGCCATCTAAATAGAAGTCTGAATGGTCAAGATTAGGCATTGACGTGCTTGCTTTATTATAAGGATCGACATTAGGCGTTGAGGAGCTTGCTTCATTAAAGTTTGCTTCCACACCTTTTCCCTTTTTCTCTTGGGAAGCTATATACAGCTCCACCAAATGTTTGCAGTACGACATGTACGTGCCCAATGCCCTATCATGCCACATTTGTAACAAATACTATCTTTTCCTTCTTGATGGCTATTTTTATTGTGATATCCAACTTGTTTACCCCTTCAAGAATTATTATTGTAATGACCATTTTGATAATTTTGGGGAAAGTGGCCTCTACCGAATCCTTGAAACTTTCTACCATGTCCATTAAATTTTCCATGACCTTTATTTTCGCGTCCTCTTCCTCGGAAATTTCCGCGTCCTCTACCAAGGTTATTATAATTTTCACGGCCTTTATTTTCAACAGCATGTGCTTCAGGCACATGTGTTTTAGTAGAGTGTGTCTCACGGATAGTTTGAGATCCAATAGGTCTCATATTATGATTTTTTCAGACAAGATCATTATGTTGTTCAGCCGATGAGAGTACTACACTCAGATCTGAATATCTTTTGAAATTTCTTTTCCTATATTGTTGTTGCAGAATAATATTTGATGAATGAAAAGTAGATAATATGAGTTCAATCATTCCTGCATCAGTCACCGGGTGCTCACAATATTTTAACATTGATGCAATTCGGTATAATGTTGAATTGTACTCACTGAGAGTCTTAAAATCAGAAAATCTTAATTCCTTCCACTCATGGCTAGCTTGTGGAAGAAGCACCCTTTTGTAGTGATCAAATCTTTCAACAGAAGAGTCCCACAATGTTTTGGGATCTTTTACGAATAAATATTCAGATTTAAAGCTATCATGAATATGTTGCCTCAAGAGGACTAAGGCTTTGGCCTTTTCTTGATTTGTAGCTACCTTTATTTTGGTAGCTTGAGTTCCATCTATTGGATCCTTTTCTTTTACTTCCAATACAGTATGTTCAAGTCCTTGAGCTTCTAAGTTCATGATAGCATCTCCTTTCCATTCTAAGAATTTTTGTTCAGTTAAGTCTAATATGTTGAATAGTCTTTTGGTAATTTTTGTCATACTTGCTACATAATATATAATTGTTTTGTAAGTATATGACAATGCGATAATTCTTATATTTTCATAATAATAAACCATTAGAAAAAATTATGATGTTTTAATTTCATAATCTTCTCCCCTTGGTTTATTATTATGAATTTGTTGTAAATAATAAATTTAAGAATAAATCAAGAACAAGAGAAATAATAATAATAATAATAATAATAATAATAATAATAATAATAATAATAATAACAAAGAGAAAAAAAATTAAAGACAATAAATGCTAAAGAGGGTAAAAAAATAGCATTTACATAATATATTAGTATAATTTATCATACAAAATGCACTAACAAACAAAAGAAATATGACAAAGAAAATCATGTGCATTTTGTTTCTTCTTCTTCAAAATAAATTACTTCTTCATAATTATTATAAATCCTAATGCTACAAGAAGAACCACCAAACCCATAATTAAGGAGATATATAATTTGAGTTTGACAAAATTTTCTTCAAATCTCAAAGTATGGGAAGAGGAAGAAGATGAATTGTTTCTGTAATGGTGGTACATTGTCGGTGGAAGGAAGAAGGAGAAGGAGGGTTTTTGATGTAAAGAGTAAAGTTGAAAGGATAAGGGGTATGTAGTAAAAAAAATTGGGGTAATCCGATTTTAAAGAGGGTTATCCCAAATTGTACAATATACCGTATTATTTGTATACTTAAAAGAAATACGTAAAATAAAAGGTAAATAAAAAATGCACATGGATATAAATGCAAATACTGCAAATAAAAAATGCACATATAAATATACGAGAATGAAAAAATAATGCTAACCGTCCATTTAGGCGGTAAAAGAAAAACAATCAGCCAACCATATAGGCGGTTTAAAGAATAACAAAAGAAATAAATAATACTAACTGTCCATTTAGGCGGTAAAAAAAGTTAACCAGCCATATAGGCGGTAAAAAAAGTTAACCAGCCATATAGGCGGTATAAAATAAAATAATAACAAAAGCAATAAAGTGTCTTTGTCATCCATAAAGGTGACGTATTGTCCAATAAATTATTTTATGGGTCTTTTAAATTTATCTTGCAACGTTCAGTGCTTGTTTCTCCCTCATCGTCTTTGGTTCTTTTATTACTTGATGAGGGTTTATTTTCAGTTGATGTTGTTGGGGCATTATTAGTTGGTTGTGTTGATGAATTATTTGTTGGTCGTACTGGTGGAATATTAGTCGGTGGAACTAGTAGATTATTAGTTGGTCGTACATGTGAATTACGAGTTGGTAGTACTGGTGGACCATTAGTATTGTTGGGATTATTATGTCGGAGGTGATGTAAATCAGTCCTTGCTGGGTTTGTAGTGAAGGGTATGGAATTATGCTCAATTATAAAATATAAAAATGTGTTAAAAACACTTTGGATGACGATGTTGATATCATTTGATTGTTGGTCCATTTGTGGGTACCGATGAAGAAAAATGCTTAATTAGGTTTTAAAAATATTACCTTCTTGATTATTAAGGATAGAATTGGTGCTGATAACGTGTTAAAACTTAGAGAGATAAGGAGGAAGTAGAATGAGTAAAAGTTAGAAGATGGAGATGTTTTTACTCATTGGTGTGATTTTTACATTGGTGAACTTTCATATTTATAGGCACGTTCATCTACAATTACATTGAATGCATTATATTCATTAATTACCTTTCACATTATATTTCAACAATAAAGTAGAATATTATATGTACGGAGCTGGCATACAGTGAGCGAATGAGTATTGGGTTCATTACGTATAACCACTACACATGGTCGTAGATTAGACTATTCATACTTAAATATCCGTCCATAACTTATCAGTTGGTAATCGTATTCACTATAACTGAGGGGATGCAATCCAAAACCTAAAATTATTTTCCCCAACTATGCACAATACACGTGGTAATGCATTTATGTAGAAATGTATATTTTAATAAAATGGCATAATAATTTCTAATTATTTTTCGTATTTTATACTTCCTCCTATTCGCTCAATGTGTCCCATTTTACTTTTCATCATTTTTTAGGTGGTTAAATGGGATCACATTTGAAAAACAATGTAGTATTTTTAAATTTTAATAGAGGTAAAGTAGAGTTAGTAGGTGTAAAAGTATGAAAAGGGTAGGTTTAGTAAGGGTAAATTGGTAAAGTTAACACACGAAAAATAAATATGAGACATTTAAAGTGACTTAACCAAATAAGAAGATGAGACGCTTAAGTCGATTGGATTGAGTGTAAATATTTAAGGGGTAAATAAAAGTCAAATTAGGAAAACAAAGTTAATTAGATAGAAGTTTAAAGAAATTTGATTATTAGAAAGGTGGAAAAATTTGTAACACCCTCAAAATAGGTCGAACTTTTGAAAACACCTTTAATGAAAAGACTTAACGACTAAAAAATAACTTAATAACTTTAAATCCAATAAAGGGTCTTACAACATAAGAAAAGACTGAAACGCAATCTATGTCCGTATAAAATTTAAACAACTTAAGGTAAAATTTAAACTGAAACACGACTCTATTAAAAACTATGTTTCTAGTTGATCCTCACTCCACGATTCCCACGCAATCAATAACTTACAACATAAGAATTCAAGAAAAACAAGGGAAAAACTCCCAAAATCAGAAAATTGAGTAATTCCAACTCCATCCCATAAAACGATTAAGTTTGAAAATGATTTAAGAAAATAAAATATAATCAGATTGAAAATAATTTTAGAAAATAATATATAGCTGAGTTAAAAAAAACAATTTGTGAAAACAACATATATAATATCACGTAAACCAATTTATTAATTTGATATTTAATAATGATAAACACATAATCAATTTTTAATTTGAGGGAACGGGAACGCCAGTAGGCCGAGGCTTTACCCCTATAACTACTTCATCAAGAGGTCGTCACCCCAAATAATTCAAGGCTAGCAGAGTAGTCTGGAACACTAGTGTGCACACCCCTTCTACTTGGATCACAACAAATAGAAGGAATACCAAACATTGTATCAAGTATCAAAAATAATAATACTTGTCGGCGGCTATACTAACCAAACAGGACAACCTGTTCATCACCCTTATACTTGGATCACAACAAATATAAGAGCTTCAATTCCCTCGTGTTACACTTTACGTGATTTAATATATTTTAATAATTAGTCGCATGCACACAAACATATAGTCAAACATACATTATACATTTTATTTTATGATCATAGGTTTTCCCAAAAAAATATATCTCAAGAATATTCAATTGTAATATTAATATCATAATGTTTTTCTCCCAAATTCAATCGCTTTTAAAATCATTATTAAAATAATAATATAACTTTCATCAAAATAATAATATTTTAAGTATTTCTCATTCAAATTAAACCGTATCTAAATTCGTTATTAAAATAATAATATAAATTTTATCAAAATAGTAATTATAAATTCAAGTTTGACAAAAATAATAGTAGATATAATTTGAGAATATATAAAACATAATATCATAGATGGACATTGAGAATTACCTTGTCACGCGATCCTAGACAAACGTACGCTCCTAATAATCTTTGTCTACGAATTCGCTGTCTACACGATAAAATAATGTATCTCAAATTAATACCCCGATCAACCCAATCGAAATAAATAAATTAAAAGACTCTCGATTTATATTTTATAATTTATTTAAAATGACAAATTTTTAAGTGTAGTTAAAATTTTAAAAATTAGTAGTAATAGTTTTAAAAGAAAAGGACAAAGTGTAAATAATAAAAGGATTATAAAAAAAGAAAAAAATATATAAAGGTGCTTTAGAAAACTTAGGAAATTTGGTACTGGTTACCAATACCCACGAAAAGAAACACGGGAAATAAGAGAAAGAGAAGGAAGAAGGTGTCGGCCGGCGATGGCTCCGGTGGCCACCATTCCACGCCGGTGGTATCCCGGTGACTGCCATATCACCGGAAAACTAAGGTCAGAAATACTTTCTTTTTTTTAAAAAAAAATTTCTGAAATTTGTTTTTATAGATTTATTATTACTACTTTATTTATTTATTATTATTATATTATTTTTTAAAAAAAGCGAATGTTACAAAATTGGTTAGAAGGTAATGAAAATAGATAAAACAACAATTATTTCCTCGGGTATAAATTTACCCTAAGAGAGGGTTGGGGAATACTTTACTCCAAATAAGGGAAATCATCATTCTTTTTTATTTATCTTTTTTACTTTACTTTCATTCTACATCTTTTACTAGTATTTCAATTACTTCATTTGCACCTCCATTTACCTTTATATTACTAATTTGATTTTTTTTTACCCTCTTAAATATTTATACTCAATTCAAGTAACCCCTTAGTGTGAATAGGATAAAGTATATACCAAGAATTTATGTGAAATAATTAGACGGCTGTATGTATTTTTATTATGTTAGGGTACGTATACTACTGCCATAACCATAAGTAGAACCACTTTATATGATGTAATAATCTGGCATGACTCACAACCATACGACATAAATATTTATTTTGTTTGGTACACCATATTATCATTGTGTTTATGTTTTTGGTCGTAAATGAAACACGTCAGCTTGCCCAAGAAAAAAATAAAATTAATAATAGTATTTTTTTTGTTGGGATAATTTGCAATGTTTTTGTTGTAGGTTAATTTTGTCAATAAACCAACTTAATCAGAAGCTTAAATTGATAATTGAGCCCTTAAAATATGTTATATATTCTAACACAACCCCTTACATAAGAGTCTATTGGATTAAAAGTGTAGATGCAACACAGACAATTTTCATACCAGATGCGAAATATTCCACTTGAATTTGAAGGGTGATTGAGATTCAAACATGTAATTTCTCGTGACGTTGGCTCTAATACCATGTTAACTAACCAACTCAACTTAAAACTTAAGTTTGAAAGGTACTCAATTAAAATGTTTTAATCTAAATTTTCCATTTATCGTACAATACCGTTATTTTCTTTTTCTACTCGTGTTAAGGTTGTTGAGGGCAAGAAGTGTGTGAGAAGTAGGCTTTTTTATTAACTAGCCGAATATCCGAACAAGCCTTGGAAAGCAAATCAACTACTCGCTCCATCCTTAAAAAAATTGTTTTTTTTAATTCGTCTTATTTACTTTACTAAATTTTTTTTATAAAATATTTTTACAACTTTTTATTTTTAATATACATTTTAGTTCTTTTTTAATATCATTTACATAATTTGAATGTTTTCACCACTTTTTAATCTTTATGTAATATATAATTATAAAAATTTTTCAGTGTGTAGATAGAGTAAAATACAAACACACGTGCGTTTGAATTTTGATAGACCTAAACTCACGTCTCAAATCTTATCGCAAAGCTATCAACTTTACACAATTGTGACCTTCGTAAAGACAAACATTATTACGTGTAATATAGATTATTTGTAAAAAAGTATACTTTTTTTTTGATAAGATTATTTTAATAATATGAATTATTTTAAGTTAAGCAATATAGTAGCTAGGATAAATTTGAGTAAATTAGTCATAATTGAATATTTTTAATAAATTTTACTAAAGAGTTTTCATAAGGGAAATCATTGTACATGGTAAAAAGGATTGTTTTGAACTCATGTCGATTCAAAATATCTTTAGATATATATATGTGCAAATTCAATGGTAATTTGATTGATATTTTTCTTGTTATATAATATAATATACAATTTAATATCAATATGTTTTTAATTAAATAAGTCATATAGTGCCTTAGATAGAATTCAGCCTAAATTCTCCGATCCATTAATTTTAAATATTTTAAAAATCTTGAGCAAAATTAAAAAATGAAATTTTTAAATATAAATATGTGGTTCATTATTTATGAGATATAAACTTATTTGTAAGGCTTTATATGGGGTACCTTTTGTTCAACATCTTAAAGTAATTAGAAGTTCGATTTATATTAGTGATTGAAAGTTTTTTTTTTCTAAATTAAAAAAAAAAATTATAGCTGGTTGCTTATTAATGTGAATAGTGCAATAATAATTACTGCATTTTGTATCATTGTTATAAGATCAACACCAAAAATGGACTTCATCTACACACATCCGGTGCATTAAAATTTGTAGTAGCTTTCATCACATGCAAAACTTAGCTTGTTCATAAAATATTTATTACTGTCTCCGTTATTATACAACCATTGACAAATAGTGGAACTATTTAAATTGTGCAGATAATATTAAAGGATCAGAGTTAGAGTTAAATTGTTTGAATGATAATAAAGAAAATGTTTGAGACATTTCAAAGAAAAGAAATTATAGTGAAATAAAAAAAAAAGCAGATAAAAAAAATGTGACAATCTCTTAAAAACAGGATAATACCACTTATGATAAATTGGTTGGTGAACTAACACATTAACACAAAATACCATAAATAACGTAAGAATTGTAGTGATATTTAAGTAATTCTCATAGTAAATAACCTTACTAATTTATTTGGGCAAAATAAAATTTCCAATTTTAAAGATTATGGGTATAAATTTGGTGAATAATAGATGGATATGGAAATGAAAAGTCTTATTTATCATAGATAGTGCGTAAGTGTATGGTGGCTATGAAATCTTATCCGCACCATATTCACTCGCTCGCACCATATTCACAATATTTTATAATTTTATACAAAATTTATAAAATAGCCTAGTTAAAGTTATTTTGTATTTTTGAGCTAGAGATAAAATATTTTAAATATCATAAAGTTTACAGATAAGTGATATAATTAATAATTGTTCATTCTAAATTAAAATTTTTTTCTCTTGTTAACTTTTAATGTTATAGATCGATAAAGTTTAAAAAAAAAAAAAAAAATGATGATGGTATTAGGTTTATATGGGGAATATATCGCAAGCATGTATGGACGTATAAGATGGATACAATGAGGTTGATCGGATACGTGATGAGTTTTAATACTTAATCTAATCGTGCAGATGTTGATATGATAATAATTATTATTATTGTTGTGCATGGATAATGAGCAGATGAATCTGGTATAAAATTATAATAATATAGTTGAATATGTGTGTGAGGGAGTAGTTATCCGTATTCGCCTGCACACTTTTCCATTATTATAGCCTTAAATTGTCTTACAGTAACATAAATCTGCTATAAAATTATAATACTCATAATATGTACACATATGTATAATATTGAGACTTATGGTTATGAATTATCATGTGTTTTGCTATTGTTTTTCCTAAATTCTAAAATATACTGAATTGAAGACTAAGACTAAAATGAACATATAATATTGAGAATGCTAAATTTAGTTTATTTAAAACAAATAAATAAATAATTATATATAATATAAATAAATAGTTTCACTTTGTCGTGGGTTAATAACCTTGTTAGGTCTATCGACTATCAATAAAAGTATAAGTAGAATATATTTTTTGGTAGGTACCTAGTTATTTATCTATATATATATATATATATATATATATATATATATATATATATATATATATATATATATATATATATATATATATATATATATATATATATGAAGAAACCAACTTAATTAAAAATTTAAACTGATGATTAATGTACTAAAAATTTAAGCTGATAGTTGAGACTTCATGATATATCATATAATCTAACAAATCAAAAGCTTAATTAGTTGATGGTTGACGCTACAAGATATGGTATATACTCTAATACTCCATATATAAGAGAACATTATTAGACATTAAAATAGGTTTATGATTTAATCATTACTCGTAATTAATTTCTTATTATGGGACTACTATTAATTTTTTTTATCTCAATCCTTGTTCTGATCTTCAAGCGACAGTATGAATCACATTCCTCTCTATGCAGGGTTCTCATCTTCTGGGGTTAAAATTGACCGCTTCCCTCTAGTACTCCCTCTCAAGGAAGTACGGGTAGAGATTGTTCATCACCTTCCTTCACCCAAACTCTGTTTTCGAGCGGGATATTAGGTTGATAATGATGATGATTATTTTACGTGTGGATAATACTGACTATAAGCTGAAGAAAGCACTTGGATAGGTAAATTTATTAATAAATTTTAGAAAGAAAATAAATGTCGTTGGCTTGTGAAAGTGAGTTTTGAGCTTAATTGTAAAATTTATTAAAGATAAATTAATTCCATGTATTATGTCATCCTGTTTCTTTTGCCTTCACCTTTCTCTTTTAAAGTCATTATCATCATTATAACAACATATCTTGCACATACAAGTTATAATAAAGGCCTAAAGAGGAATAAAAGACAATATATTATAGACTTGACCTACAAAATAGTCAGATAAAAAAAATTGGACTGAGCTCAAATAAATAATGGATGAGATTTAAACAAAAATATAATGTGATTTAAATTTGTCGAGCTTCAAACGGTCTGTAAGATAAATTTTAATGTATGCTATCATAGAGAGAGAAAATTATATGTTGGATATTATTTATCATTAATCAAAATAGACATTTTTTTACCAATATGATTATGAGTGTAATATGTGGATGATTTTAGGGTTTAGGATTACACATACAAAACCAACCTTATTTTTATAATATTTCTATTAATCAAACCCCAATTATTTTTATAATAAGTTGAGTCATTGTTATTTTTTCTTCTAAAAAACTTAATTGTACTTCCATTGGTCCACCTATATATAATTCATACAATATTCCAAATGGCACATTAGGTATCATTAAATCTCAATAGTAAATACTTGTGGTTGAAGTGTACCAAAGTTTTTGGTGTATCAAAATTTGAATTTCTCTCACTAAAGCAATTGCCAACTTGATCATATATATTGAGAAGTTTTAAAAATGTGATAATAAATAAAGAGTAAAAAAGTAACAAATTATATGGATGATATTAAAAGAAAATTAAAATGTATAATTGAGATTAAAAGAAGCTGGTGGTCTAGTAGGATTTATTTTCAAATAAGAAAATTAAGTAAAATAAGTGAAATAACATAAAATAAAAATTAACGCAAACTGAACTTCTTTGTCCCGTCCCTTTTAGATTGTTTCTCATGGGGTTTTATCGAGATCACCCTTCAAAGGTTTGCGCAAGAACATGAAGAAATTTTCATATAGAACAGGCAAAAACACATATTTTCTAATGAAATGTAATTATTTCATAAGAGATTGTTTTTAGTGACACTCAAGTGAGATGGTAGTAAAGTACTAGTATGATTGACTTCCTCATTAAATTGAGTGTACGATCTACACTTACACGTCAACGCTTGTAAAATTTGAATGTGTGGAACTTAATTGACTCTCATTCATCATCCTAACACCCAACGCTATATTTGTGGAACTTAATTGACAACAAATTTTGAATTACCTAACTTTCTACACTTTGTGGGAATTAACACTTGCTATTATTGTCCAAAACTGTTAGCCAAACAACTACCGAAAAAACAATCTCAAATTCTTATAAAGACGATCTTATTGTGAAATGTGTCTCATGTATAAGTAAAATTAAATCGTCTTGATAAATCCGTTTTACTATGAGAAGGACTCATATAGTTGTAAAATTAACTTATTTATCTAATTAATCACTTTAATACACTACATGTATATAAGTCAGTTTAATAATACCCTATTTAATTATTAGCAATTACGTGAATCAAATGGTACAGGTGGCAAGGGTGGACCAAAACCAAAATTAGGCCCACTTAATAACTTGTTAAAAAGGAAGATGTTGTACTCAACACGTGTAATGAAGCTATAAGTTTTCTCCAAATTCACTTTCACAAGTCACAAGTTACAATATTAACTATAAAGGGTCAACTCAACACAACAAGTAACTATTATTGCTTTATCTAACAATGAACCTCTTGCAAAATAGGAGTACTACAAATATATGAAAATAAAAAACACAAAACAGCTTTCTAGGAAATTGTATCACCATAAAATGTGAGAATTTAATCAAAAATTATTACCATGTTTTGCAATAGAATGGAACCATATGAAAGAATTTGACGAGATGGAAACCATTTACCCGTTTGGTTAGTGATAAACGATGATAATGAGAATAATTTATAGTGTAAAATTTTATTAAAAATTCCATGTTATTCCCATGGTGATGAAACTTTGATCACCAAAAAGTTTTTTTTTGTGTATAAATTTTCATTACCACCTAATACCACATTTCCCAAAAGTAATGCATTGGAATGAATTTTATGAAGAAAATGAGATGATTGAAGTTGAACAAGCATCGCCATTAGCCACCAAGATAGCTAAGAGATTTTTTAACTAAAATTACACTAATTTTTATTCTCATTAAGTTTATTATTATTTACTAAACGGGGCGTAAAAGTCATTCATGCGTTTGGCATTACTTGACTCGGTTGGGTTTTATCTTGCCCCCATTGGTCTATATATACTTGGCCATTCCTAGAAGATTTGAGAATAAAAGGACTTTGCACACAATAGTTTAGTAATGCAATAAAATATAAAAAGATAAAATTTTAAAGTAAATCTTTAGTCTCTTATGTAATAAAATTGTGGTTTATGTATGTATTAAATGTATTTCTATTTGTAATTTTTTTTGATAAAAAAATATACTGATTTGATGCTTTCTATACTACTATTAAAAGTCAACGATTATATGATTATTATTATAATTGATATGACAATTCAAGAATGCATTGGAATGAAAAATTCTATCTTCATGAATAGTATTGTAATGTTTAGTATAAAAGCAACACTCTTACATTGTAAATGGATGCAATATATTGATATACGAAGCATATATCAATCCCTTATACTACTTTTCTCCTTATATTCTCTCTACCTTTTAACACGTTATCAGCACCATTTTTTCGCTCTCAAAAATCCAAGAAAGTAATATTTTTTTTTCAAAACATTATAACATTTTCTTTAGCCACAATATGGACCAACAATCAAACAGTATCAATATCATTATTCAAGGTGTTACTAACACCGTTCTATACTTTATCCTTGAAGAAAATTGTATATCTGTTACAACCAACCCAGCTAATAGTGGTTCAAACCAACTGCGAAGACATAATCCAAATAATACTCACATAAATGAAAACTCAATGCCAAGTTCCAATAATACAACTAATCTACTAGTACAACCACCTACTAATCAGCCACCACAATCTACTAATAACCCACCAATCCAACCTACTAATGATCCTACAGTTCCACAAAAAAGTAATAAAAGAAAAAATGACGAAGGCGAAGAAACTAGTAGTAAACGTTTTTAGACTATTAACCCATAAAATAATTTATTTTAATAATGTCGTTTAATCTTTATGTTCGTTTTTACTTTTTCAGCCGCCTATATGGACTGACTAATATTATTTTGTAATGATAGCCTTTATGGACTGGCTAATTTAGCATTGTTATCACCTTTATGGACGGTTTTATCTCTATTTCTCTGATCATGTCATCATATTATGCGCATATGCATTTGGTTACTTTAGTCTATAAAATTATATACATCAAACTTTTATATATTTATACGTATATAATCGCTTAATAAACTCATAAAATTTAATTTCACCTTCAAATAAATAAAAAAAATATATTTAAAAGAAAAATAAACAATATATATATATATATATATATATATATATATATATATATATATATACACACACACACACACACACACACATATCATTAATAAACAAATTTCAAACAAATAAAGTTATTTGATTCAATTTTGTTAAACATTATAATAATAAATTGTCTTAATTTACCAATAACACAGATTATTAGCATACATGATTACATTAGCTCTACATAACATAAAATCCTTTTTTAATTGTAAAAATATCACCCTGGGATGAATGCCAGAGTCAGAGTGGTCCGAAAATTGTAATTTAAGTAAATCGTCAAGGGTTCGATTCTGAACAAAATTTTTTTTAAAAAAAATCATAATAAAAAATACAATTAAAAAAAATAAAAAAAAATTTACCATTTTTTTTAATCTTGGAGATCAATTATGAAAATGGTATTTTTACCCCCTATAAATAAGGTCTTCTACCCGTCACAAACACACACACACACACCATTCACACCTTATCCCAAACACAATAAATAATTTTTTTTTTACCCATAAATTCTTTCTTCATATTCTTCTTCCTTCAACCATCCATGGCAAACAATACATCTACAAACACCCACATCAATTCAATTGCCGACAATATAAGTAAAATACTAGAAGCATTCATTATCATTATGAGTTTAAATGTATTACTCGTAGCGCTAATGCTCTACCTGATTATCCAAAAATAAATTATAAATCTTGTATTTGTTTAGCAATTTGTATTTTGTTTTATCATCTATTAATAATATTTAATTTATTTTTATTTATGATTATATTGTGCTTATTATATTTGAGATATTAAATCAGGGGAGATAATACTACTTGCTTTAATATCTCTAATGATACATAAAATCATTAAATAACCTTGTCATTTTCTCAATTGTAGAAAATAATGGCTGATCTCAAAAATAGAGTGTTCAATGCCCTGGAATTAACAAGAAACAATTTTATACAATGGGCTTCAGATGTCAAATTATATCTATACGGAAAAAGTTTATTATACACAATAATTGAACTTAATCCGCCGACAAAGGAAAGGGTATTGAAAGAGATCCCATAAAAATTGAGGAAGATAGGGCAAAAGCTGCATCAATTTTGAGACATCATTTAACCGACAGTCTCAAACACAAATACACCAATCATAAGGATCCAAAATTACTTTGGGAAGAGCTAAATGAAAGATTTGGCCATAATAAAAGTGTACTTCTCCCAAAGGCCATCGATGAATGACTTGAGAGTTAAGATTTCAAATCAATTAATGATTATAATTCAGCCCTTCATCTGATAAAATCAAAATTAGTCTATTGTAGACAAATAATAACAGATGAAGAAATGATAGAAAAAACATTATCAACCTTTCATGTAAATAGCATTTTGTTAAAACAACAATATTGTGAAAGGCATTTCAAGAAATATCATGAATTGCTGAAAACACTCCTTGTTGCGGAACAAAATAATGAACTATTATTGAAAAATCACAACAGAAGACCTGTGGGGACTATGCCCTTTAATGAGACAAATACGATTGAGACGAATGTGCGCCATCGAGGTCGTGGGAACTATTTCATAAGAGGCAGAGGTCGTGAAAAATATCACGAAAAGAGCGGCATGAATACTTTCGAACAAGGAAATTTCTATGGCCGTGGTCGTGGTCGTAGTCATGGACTTGGTCGTGGCCACGGACGTAGCCACATTTATGAAAGAAATATAATTACCCTCGAAATGATAATTTTAAACAAGTCCAGAAACACAAAAGCACATGTAATAGATGTGGCATGACTGGACATTGGGGGCGAACTTGTCGTACCGCCAAACATTTAGTGGATTTATATCAAGCTTCCCAGAAAAACAAAGGAAGAGGGGCAGAAGCAAATTTTGTAAATGAAGCAAGTACATCTGGGCCCACCTTAGATGTCTTCGATTTCTTTAATGAGGATGTGAACCTCCACAAACTTGATCCCTAAGAAGAAGATAATTACATCTTTTAAGATGACTAGATGCATTTTCTGTTTCTCTAGCTTGTTTTCATTTGATAAATTGTAATTCTCTACTTATGTTTTTGTATTGAGTATTCTGGCTTTATATTAATAATATGATTTTTTTTTTCTTCTCTTGTCTTAGAAAAGAAAATGTCAGTAAATGGATCAATATTTCATTGCCTCCCAGATAGTAGAGCAACACATACGATATTGAAAAATCGAGAATATTTTTCAAACCTAAAATTGCTTGAGGCAAATGTCAATACCATATCAGGAGCAGCAAAATTAATTGAAGGCACTGAAAAAGCATGCATTATACTTCCAATGGGGACAAGATTAGTAATAAATGATGCACTATACTCGAGTAAATCTCGAAGAATTCTTATCAATTTCAAGGCAATACGGCAAAATGGTTACCATATGGAAACCAAAACATGAAAGAGAATTCTTATGCCTTACAACAGAAAGTAATGGAACGAAAATTATCCTTGAAAGGATGCCAGCATATTCACCGGGGTTGTATCTCACTCATATACGCCCCATCGAAATAAATGTGATAAGACTAGACAATAAGGAGCTATTCACTCTATGGCATGACTGCTTAGGTCATCCTGGCACTGGAATGATGCATAAAATAATAGAAAATTCAGTCGGTCATCCACTAAGAAATATTAAGATTCCCCAGTCAAATGAACTCTTATGCACCTCTTGTTCTCTTGGAAAATTTATTAGTAGACCATCAGTAAATAAGATTGTTACTGAATCTCCTATATTTCTTGAAAGAATTCATGGAGATATATGTGGTCCAATTAATCCACCATGTGGACCTTTTAGGTATTTTATGGTCTTAATAGACGCTTCCACAAGATGGTCACATGTAAGCCTTCTATCAAGTAGAAACAATGCATTTGCAAAACTACTTGCACAAATCATCCAATTGAAAAATCATTTTCCTGATTATACAATAATAAGTATTAGATTGGACAATATCGGCGAATTCACATCTCAAACTTTTAATGATTATTGCATGTCAATTGGAATTAAAGTGGAACACCCTGCGCCACATGTTCACACACAAAATGGTCTTGCTGAATCCTTAATTAAGAGATTGCAATTAATTGCAAGACCACTTCTAATGAAATCAAAATTACCATCATCGGCCTGGGGTTATGCAATATTACATGCAGCATCATTGATTAGGCTAAGACGTACAGCTTATCATAAATATTCGCCAATGCAATTAGTAGCTGCTCATGAACCAATATTTCACATTTGAAAATCTTTGGATGCGTTGTATATGTGCTCATTGCTCCCCTTCAACGTATAAAAATGGGTCCACAAAGAAGAATGGGAATATATGTCGTTTTGAATCTCCATCAATCATTCGGTATCTTAAACCATTAACTGGTGATCAATTTCAAGCTAAATTTGCTAATTGCCACTTTAATGAGACAATATTCCCATCCTTAGGGGAGGAGAATGTGGACTTACAGAAAAGAAATATGGAACGTATTTGGAAAGCAACACATTTAGAATATTTAGACCCAAAAACAAAATCATGTGAACAAGAAGTACAAATAGAAATTCTTGATGAAAAGGAAAAAAGTGATGAAATTGTTGTGCAAAGAAAGTGTGGAAGGCCACTTGGTTCAAAAGATTAAAAACCAAGAAAATTGAGAAAACAAGAAGGTGCACCAAATGATACTCAAAATGAAAATGAGAATAAAGGAGAAAATCAAGATATCTCCGATAATGAAAAAGATGAAAATTATGAAACCTCAATAAATTATATTTTCTCCAAGAAAAAATTAAATCGAAAAGGGATCATTCCAAATGAATCTTTTGCTTATTTCTTAGCTATTGATATAATAAATGATGAAAATGGTCTCGAGCCAATGTCGATAAATGAATGCAGAAAAGACCTGATTGGCCAAGATGGAAAGAAACAATTGAGGCAGAATTAAAATCATTAGAAAAAAGAGAAGTTTTTGGGCAAAATTTACAAACTCCAAAAGGCATAAAACCCGTAGGCTTCAAATGGGTATTTGTAAGAAAAAGAAATGAGCAAAATGAAATTGTCAGATACAAGGCAAGACTTGTAGCTCAAGGTTTTTCTCAAATGCCAGGAATTGATTATGAAGAAACATATTCCCCAGTAGTTGATGCAACCACACTCAGATTTTTGGTAAGTTTAACAGTTTTTCAATGCCTACACAGGAGATTGATGGATGTCGTAATTGCGTATTTATATGGGTCATTCGACACAGACATCTATATGAAGGTCCCTGAAGGACTAAACTTACCAATAAAGAATGTACCTAGAGAAATGTTTTCTATAAAATTAAAGAGATCATTGTATGGATTAAAGCAATCTGGGTGAATGTGGTATAACCGTTTGAATGAATACCTTATGAAAGCAGGATTTAAAAACAACCAAATTAGTCCATGTGTATTCATCAAACGATCTCAATTCGGTTTCGTAATAATTGCTGTGTATGTAGATGACTTAAATCTGATTGGAACTCCAAGAGAAATTGAGATAACAGCTAAATATTTGATGAGGGAATTTGAGATGAAGGATTTAGAAAAAACTAAATTTTGTCTTAGACTACAAATTGAACATTTGAAAAGTGGAATATTTGTCCATCAGAGCAATTATACTGAGAAAGTTTTAAAACGATTTTACATGGACAAGGCTCATCCGCTAAGTTCCCTAATGGTGATACGATTACTAAACATAAAGGATGACCCATTTCGTCCACAAGAAGAAAACGAAGAAATTTTAAGCCCTGAAGTGCCATACTTGAATGCCATTGGTGCTTTAATGTACTTAGCAAATAATACAAGACCTGATATAGCATTTTACTGTAAATTTATTAGATAGGTATAGTAATGCACCAACAGAAAGACATTGGAATGAGATAAAACATCTATTTCGATACCTAAAGGTAACTATAGACCTTGGATTATTTTTTCAGTCAGGAAATGATGTCATACTCACTGGATATGCTGATGCAGGATATCTATCTGATCCACATATGCTAAGTCACAAACTGGATATGTATTTACATATGCAGAAACCGTAATATCTTGGAAATCAACAAAACAAACTCTAACAGCTACATCCTCAAATCATGCAGAACTTATAGCTTTATATGAAGTCAGCCGAGAGTGTGTATGGTTGAGATCCATGATCAGCCAACTCCAAAAAGATTGTGACTTAAACGATACAATTAAGGCACCAACTACAATTTATAAAGGTAATGATGCATCTATCAACCAAGTCAGAGAAGGATACATCAAAACACTTGTCACCAAAATTATTCTTCGCACATGATCTGCAAAAAGATAAAAAGATAAAAGTCCAAGAAATTCAATCATGTGAAATCCCCGCTGATTTATTTACAAAATCACTCCGGTCAAAGCAATTTGAATATTTGGTACGCAAGATTAGAATGTGCCGATTTCTAGACATATGTTAACTTCAAGAGGAGAAATATGCTCACTATACTCTTTTTTCTTTTGATCAGGTTTTTTTTATCTCATTGGGTTTTTCCTGATAAAGGTTTTTAATGAGACAGTTTAAGACTATGAATGCCATAGTAAAATTTTCACATATATGTAATGCATTTAAGGGGGAGTATTATAATTGATATGACAATTCATGAATGCATTGGGATGAAGAATCCTATCTTCATGAATAGTATTGTAATGTTTAGTATAAAAGCATCACTCTTGTATTGTAAATGGATGGAATATATTGATATACGAAGCATTTATCAATCCTTTATACTACTTTTTTCCTTATATTCTCCCTACCTTTTAACAATCATATCAATTTAAAGAAAATTCTGAATGACAATGTGATATATATGTTTTTGAAGTGGAAGATGTTAGCAATGCTTTATTTTAGTATTACCGTACCAATAAGGAACTGAAGTTTGACTTATATTTGGTAGTGTTTCAGTTTATTATGCATAGTTCGTTTGATTGTTGATACTAAATAATAGTAATGATAATGATTTATAGTGTAAATTTTAATGGAATGTACAATGTTATTCCTATTGTAATGAAACTTTAAGATAAATAAAATTTTTGTTTACAATCTTTCATTACCACTCAATACCACATTTCTAAATGATAATGTATTAGAATGAATTTTATAAAGAAAATAAGATGACTGAAGTAGAACAAGTACGACAATTAAACTTTTCAAAAGATTTTTCCACCAAATCACACTAAATTTTCATCACCATTTCACCATTCAATACTGACTACCAAACGATCTATAACTGTGAGGTTTCAAATCGAATGCATTATCCATCTTACATAAGATAAAAGTTTTCTCAACAAAAACAAAAGGCAATATTTTGGAAAAAAAAAACAATAGAATATAAATTTAAATGGACCATATAATATATATTTGGACCATATAGAAAAGTAACAACCCAACAACTCTTCCAAAATGAATCATTATACTAACGCATGTATTTATAACTGAAAATAATGAGTATGGATGGGTGATTGTGAAATGGTAGTGTATAATGAGTTACACAACGTAGCATGAGTACATGCCACATCAACCAGTGATATAAAACTCGTTAACGAATATAAAGGCCGATGGTCCAACAATAAGTTCGGTAGTCATGAAAATTGAAGTCATACTAAAGTTGTATCTTAAGTGTAGGGAACCAAAAGCCAGACTATAGTTGTCCAAGAGGCCAAAATTCATATCCAAGAAGAAAAAAAAATCTGAAGTTGACACTTGAAAGGGCTATTGCCTACCCTAACCGCCCTTCCTATCCGCAATCCTGCCCTATATGCAATTAGACATCAGGTTCAGGCCATATATAAGGTGTGCCCAATCTGAAGAACTATCCGGGGTTTGACACGAGATGCTCGACGGGAAAGATAGTATAGTTGCATTCAAATGTGAATGTGCATACCAAGACTAGCCTCTATAGATGGTATGTTTGTTCTAGTATCACATTATTCGTAAATTTCCTCTCGCATCGCAATCGAAAAAAAATATGGCCGGATTTGGGGTATTTTTGGGCTATACTGAGCAAAATGCGAATTCAATAAATGAATTAGCTAACAAACTATGTTACACCAGTTTGCTTATAAATCTTTTAAAATACATATTCCCTTTTGATTAATACCCCAATTCAGTTTTTGCTTCAAAGACACAATGACCTACAGTTGAAGCAAGGGATATGAACAATCATGATACCAACAAGCAAGCAAAGAGAACTAGAGAAGCAAGCCAGCGAAAGGACAAATTTCCTTAGATGTTTGTGAAATAGTAACACTATCCATTATAAGTGAGATGATTAGTCGGGATATCATCGATACAATTAAGAAAAAGATAATGAATTCACAATACTCAAAATCAGCAATTTCATTAGGGTTCAAACATAAACTTACAAGTAAATTATAAACGAGAATCGATTACTACACAACTAAAGATACTTCTTTTCCTTTTCTATGGAAGTAGATGATTTATGCAGCATCCATTGCTTTGTATTCGTATAAATAGCGACCCAAACAAACTGAGAGAAACAAAGGATCATAATAATAGCTTCAAAAAGGAATGGGTACCTTTTCGGAGGACTCATCGTCAAGTAAACTATGTGGAGTATGAACGAGAGTATTATAACAAGCGTCTTGATCATCAATGGCAACGTCGTATATCTGATCTTCCTCGAGTTTTTTGAATTTGGTGCAAAGTAGATAGCATAGAAGAGAACGAAGAGTGCGATATACGCCAAGACAAGTTGGTCACGACATAGGAGTGGAAACATCGAGACTAAGCCAAAGTGTGTAAGCCATTTGTAAACATGAGTTTCTTCGAGAGCCAATAGGCTTGCAGGCAAAAGAGGAAGTAAAATTGACTTCTCGTGAACTGCGAACAAAAGCCAAACTAATAAACAAATGTTCGATAATTACGTACTAACCTTATAACGATGTAAAGGTCGATGAGTCGATAAATAAATTAAGGGTTACCTTGAAATGAAAAGAAGTAAAAAGATAGAGAGCTATTAATCAAGGCAAAGAGGAACCCTTTGTTGCTTGGATACTTAATCTGCTGAACC
Organism: Amaranthus tricolor; assembly: GCF_026212465.1. Lineage (NCBI taxonomy): Eukaryota > Viridiplantae > Streptophyta > Magnoliopsida > Caryophyllales > Amaranthaceae > Amaranthus > Amaranthus tricolor. The sequence goes on from NC_080062.1 coordinate 2,200,162, forward strand.
ATTGACGGTAAACAAGTAGACACGGTGGCCACCAAGCTAAGCAGCTTCAATGACTGTGTATCGAACAGTTTCTTCCACTTAATAAGAACTGATGTTGTGCACCAAAAGTTGGCAACGTAATCCTCATAAATTCCTCTCTCGAAGGGAGCAAGACGGGCCAGAACCTGCGCATAATACTTTCTACTTGAGCTTTCTAGGAAGGGAGTGGGGGTTTTAAGTTGTAACTAGTCAAATTTCACCACAAATCCGGATTTAAAAAGATTTCTATGATGATAACGATAATCAGATGATTGACAAAATAAAGAAGCTCAAGCAAAAGATTTCGTACGCATGAGTTTGCAGGAGAAATGAATCAATCACGAGCATTTCACCTGGAGGTGTTCATTTGGGTCATCAGGTTGATTTCAGGTTAGGTGTTTCGAGTCGGTTTGAAATCGGGTTATGTGTCCATATTATTTTTTACATAATTGTAAGTCATTTTTGAAGTCAGGTCAAATCGAGTTCGGCTATAAGGTCGAGTAAATTTCGGTCATCGGATCTATTTTGAACATCTCTAATTTCACCGTAATTATGATAATGAATAAGCAAAACCACTAATAAATCAATTTAACAAATAACTTGCAGAAAATTCTGATAGTGTAATATTTTTAACCTCTAATAAGGCTTCTTTTGATTGCAGATAAGGCCACCAGACTATAGCAAATGTTCCCATGACAACCAAAGCCAATTTCGACACTTCAACAAATGGGTTGCGACGCCTCAAACATCTACCAAGGAGATGGCTGAAAAATGCTGGAGCAAAATATGCACTCATCTGCCAGAACACAATGGATTAAATCATGAGAAACGACAGCTACTATACAGAAACACAAGTGAATTTCAGACTGATCAGCTAAATAAGTTCTTGTTAACATCGAAAAGGGAGGGGGCAGGGGCCATGCTTATCTTATCATAGGTTCATTACATAAACCAACTAAAATATTTATTTCCCACAAAGGAAAACATCAATTCCTCGCAAATAGTATGGTTTTCTGAATAATCCCACTTATTGCCCATCTGCTGTGAATAATACCTACTATTGATTATTTTTAAATAATCCAACTTTTATATATTTTTTGCTAACTGCATCTATAACCATAATTAACCAGCTAATGTAGTTACCTACCACCAAAGAGGAGCAGGGGTAGACCAATGAAGAAGTACAAGGAGGAAAAAGTGAGTGTAATGGCTAGTAGGTATTTACAGTAGTCGGTTAAAATGTGGCAAGGGATGTTGTCAGCAAAAAATATACAAAGGTTGAATTATTTAGAAATAATCAATAGTAGGGATTATTCAGAATAGCTAGACAATAGGTGAGACAAGTTTTCCATTAAATTATCAATACACTATTTAGGGCAACAAGCAAAGAAGCCCAAACAAGGGAACAGGCAATAACAGCAATAGCTACACATATCATTACTTATAAACCATAGCAAAAATGCATATCCAATTCATAATGAAGATTGTAAACACATAAAATAATTGAATTGGCTGGATATTCGAACATTGATTTAAGAATTTGGGAAATTCCACATGCATCAGCTATAAGCTGGCTTTTCTTGATGTCAATTTAATCCACATAATATTGAGGTAAAACCATAAACCCCAGTTTATTTTTTATTCCCTCTTGTGCCATTAGTTTTCAAAGAGACAAAAAAAATGCTTAGAAAGAATACTCGTCTGTCCCGATTCAAGTTTAGACCCAGCTCACATGAGAAGTCAGGACTAAGGGTTAAGGAATCACCTGCTTATGGCTCAAAGCAAGAGTAAACAAAGCACTAGCTACCAGCTCTCGATTGGAAAATATAGCAGCAACAGCTCCAATAGTGAGACCCAAGCTGATACAATTGAACTGAAACATAAAATATTTGATGAGCCAAAACTCACAAGAGTTCAGCACTCCGAATTTGAGAAGAACAGAAGAGGCAAACCTGGAAATGGCCATGGTCTATAACAATGAGACATGGATTCAGTAAAATTAGTGCCATAAGCCAAGCTACATCACTCTGCTGCTTGTGCGGACGGTTAGTAAGATATGCTTGAATAAAGTAAAAAACAGCTGGAAGGAACACCAGTATATCAGAAGACAATACTGTCCATCTCAGCAGCAGCTTTCTAACAAAAGCATGGAAACAATAAGTTCACTCGACAACTTGAGCATAGGATAACCGTGTATCCAGTCAAAAATAGCATTATTGGGTATAAAATTCAAGTGCAAGTTTCCATGGAATGTCCCATATCAAACATCACATGGTATGGTAGTCTAGTACAAAAAAGCTCTTTCTCTTCATAAACTCTCATTCTATACATTGCCATTTGGGAATGTAGTGGGACTATATATGATTCGGAAAAAACAAATGTTAAGATGAAATTTCATTACAAAGGTCATTGGGATGAGTCTTTCATGTAAAAGTACACCACAAAGTATTTCCATTACCACAATTTATTACCAATTATACATTTTTTTAAGGAATTAGTTTATAACTCACCCAAGATAAGACTCGTAACCATGGGAAGTGAACAGGGAAACAGATTCCGGAAGGAGCGACTTCAAGATAATGCCATGAACATAGCTCTGATAGCCGGTCAATGGAGGATAATCGAGGCCCCAGTAACTCAGATCATTGGCAGTGCTATTACGATACCACTCCTTAACAGGAAGATTAATAGTGATCTCCATCCAATGCCTCTGGGCTTCAAAATCACCAAACTTGGGGGGATTTCCAGCACCAGAGTAAGGGTGAAGTGAAACAGTGAGTCTAACTAATAACGCAAACAAAGAGATGCACAAAAATGAGGCACCCAAACCCTTGTTCAGCAACCACCACCATGGCTGACTATTCGTGTCAATAATAATCACCTTTCTTTCCTTTTTGCTTCCCATCTCTCACGGCTTTTCCTAACTCTTTCCTTTCAATATCATCCCAGGGATCGATACATCTCTTATCTATGTCTTCCTTCACCAACCAATATGGATTTTCATGCAAGACCTAGTCACAAAATTAAAAATTGTTGAACAAAATATTCACTTCAGCATATAGAACTCAACTAAATGTAAGCGAGAAACATATAACCTCATTCAAAACCAATAATCAGTGTGCGGAAAAGGAATAGAAAATTCCGTCAGTTGTGATCATGCAGTGCAGTTAGAACATAGTGTACTCATACAAACATGGTAAACTCAAAGGTACTAGGATTACAAGTCAATTTCTAATTCACCATCGGTATCAAACTGTCAATGTTCTGATGCCATACTTCAAAAATACTGATTGAGAATTTGAGATATCATACTAATCGTAAAATACACTCCTAAAAACACCATATAAGACTGACATCAATAACAATAGGGGATATACAGAACTAACACATTTAACAGCCTAGGTAATTCGCCATTTATCTTTATACCATTGAAGTCGATCAAACAATGCTTCAAGTAAGGCACACCCTAGAATCGTTGTATCTTGGAACAACATTCGGTTTGGAATGGAGAACGGGAACACGGAATGCAACCTAGATTGACTCGGGAACAATTGGGTACGAGATACATTATGTATAAAATATATATTTAAAAACAAAATTAAATCAAAATGATTATTTTGCTTTAAGACATTATTTTCAAGTGGAAATTTTTTAGATTTCTAGGTTTCATCTCATTTTTTATCCCTTGTTTTTTCTTTAGTTTTTAAATGAAGGGCCAAAATACCTTTTAAAAAAGTCTTCTACACCGGGAAATCACCTTGAGCGATGTGGATCGCATTTCGTGGTGATTGGGAATGGACAGGTTACGTTCCACGTTCCATGTAACTATGCCTAGAATCATCAGACATTTGAAAAAGAAAACTTGTACTTCTATCAAGTAAAAGAATATTGTGATACTGTTGAACCAATAACCAATTAAAAACAAGCTTCATGGTGAACAACATAACCAGATACCAAACTGTCTCATTTAAATATTGGGTGTTTCTTATTTGTATCAAATTGACAATAATGATGTTTGCAATAAAAGATCAATATTTGATACCCTTAACTCGATCAACTACAAAAGTTAGCTCATTATATCATGGGTGTTTCTCATACGTGAAGAATCAGATAATAATGTTTGCAATGAAGGTTCAATCTAATTTTACCTCCCTTGAACCCACCTTGGTATGAGAAATTTGTGGAAATGGCCAAAGGGGGAAATGCATTGGTGTTGTATCAACATCATCAATCCAGATTTTATACAAATTAATCAAAATTCAATCAATATATAATAAATCGTACCAATTTCACTAAATTGGATGAGAAAAACACTCATACATGCATTGAACATACATCACAAATCAAGCTCAATGCAAGTCTGAACTTTAATTCTCAATTACAGAATTTGTTCAACCCTTAACCTATGCAAGAATCTCACAACACAATTAGTAACAATACCAAAGCTCTGAACCCTAAAAACAACAACCCAACTTAAACACACGATATTAAAAGAATATATGATTATTATTCCGGATTATTGTCAATCAACATCAGAAAGCAATAAGAGTATTAATCCTTGAAAATAATAGAAGGAATGAGAACAAGGAAGGATGTGATACCGAAATGGGACGGATGGAGTGGTTGCTGCCGGTGGATCGACTCCGGGTCTGGGTCTGGATCCGGGTCTGAAATGTGCCTGTGCCGGTCCGTTAGTGAGGAGGAATATGATGAATATTTTGTGAGAACAGAGAAGAAATTAGAATTTGGTTTTGGGTTCAATACTTAGTTTTTTGATTCACCCAAACTACCAAATGGGCATGCCTCTAAGGTATTTATATTCGCACACACATGAGATTTCTTACCATAAGAAGTGTTTAAATCATAAAAATTACCAGCAATCATTCAATCTTTTTATGATTTTTTTATAATAATTTTGGCTATTGATTAACTATGAATAATCTTAATTTTAGAGGGTATTTTCCTATAGTAAATTCAGTAATCTGATGACTTACTATAACAAGTTTTATTTTTTAGAAAAAAGATAAATTAAAATAAAATATCGAAAAAAATGTTAAAAAAATATTGAAATAAAATTCTGATAAATTTTCAGATTGTGATTATTGTAGGAAAATCATGAAAATGTTGAGTTATTCTAGGTAATTTTTTTATTATATATGAGTTAAATAGTGCAAATCATAGATCTTCCTTAAATTCAGGGACTCTTTGACCACATTATCCTTTATGAGTAAGAGTTGCTGTCGTCTTTTCCTCTCCAGACCTTAATTATAGTTTTTCTATGAGCGGAATACACTGAATATGATGATGATACACTAAAGTCTAAGTTCTTGTGTGGTGTTATTGTGGTTTTGATGGTGATTGCTAAAATTTGAAGATCATTTTTTTGATTTTTTTTAAAGTTTTGAAGAAATTTAAAATCGGAAATAAAATGTTTTGAGTTGACATATTTTTTTTAAATATTTTCTTTTTCTGTGATTGAGTGTATGAGCTGGTACATGCTATTCTTGGCCATTAATATAAATAAAATAAATTGCGTGATAATATTCGTTTTTTCAAAAAAAAACTGTCTAGTTGATGGTAAACAAATTTGTTAAAGGCCATTATAAGTTGTATGCTCCGTAAATAAATGATTCTATCAGTATCGTTTCTGATATTTTTTGTGCCCTAGGAGAAAAATAAAAAGGCTCTTATATAAGTAAAGTTTCTGTTATTTTTTCTCCAACTGTGTAATTCAATAGTCATGCGCTTAACTGAGAAACCTAATGCTGCAAGTTTAATTCATGCTAGAAGCTACTTATGCAAATACTAATTATTAATTATAAGGATTAACTCAATTTGGTTACACTTCAAAACTATCCTCAGAAACAATCCTGAGTCTATCATATTAATTTTACACAATATGGTTTTAACCCTCTGTCTTAGAAAAGAAACTAGTCATTAATACTTTCTTCGTTCCAATTTATTTGCAACATTTGCTTTTTCGCGCAGTCCAATACATTAATTTAATCTTTAATTATAAATGATAAAAAATTATAAAAATTTGATATTAATAATATTTGCAATCAGACAAATCAAACAAGATCCCACCTGACTATATTTAAACCTATAAATTAAAAATTAATCATAAATTAAAAGCGATAAATAAATAGTGTCATTTTTACCTATATTACAACCAGAATAATAAATTTTCAAATGAAATAACATAATAATTGAAAAAAAAAAAAAAGCCTAAAGTTAGGATTGGAATTTGGAATCCTAGTAAACAAGGCAAGAATCATAAGATCACCAACCCTTAATCACTATCCCGAGACACTCTTAATTCACAAGACCACTCATATAAATAGACCCAACTAATGAATCAAGAGAGAGATAGAAACACCCTAGTTAAGGCGTTTCTAGCTCTTCCTTTCTCTCTCCTCTATTTCCCGACGACAACGACGACGGTGATCTAGGGTTTTTAATCGCAGGATGAAAATATTTGTGAAGACCCTTAAGGGCACTAGTTTCGAGATCGAAGCGAATAGCGATGACACTGTAAATCTTCTTAATTTTCGTATTTTGTCCTTTTTATGATTGATTTTTTTTCATAAAAAATCTGTATTTGAATTTGTTATTTGTATGTGTTTGTGAATTTTTTTTTTTTGATTTTGGATTTAAATTAGGGTTGGAGATTTTTGAATTTAGGGTTTCGTGTGGGAAGGGTAATTTGGCTATTGAATTGAATTGAAATATGTTAATTTATTATGTGTGAAGTAATTAGTGTTGCGTATTTGTCTTTGATTGATTTTTGAGTGTATTTTTGGATTGAAGTCAGGTTTTTTTGGAATGGTGAGATTCTAGTTGGAGTTTGAAGTGAATGCAGTTGTGGCCTTTATGAGAGGAGATATAAGGAAAGGTTTGTTTTGCCTTCGGAATGGAAGGGTTTATCGTTCTCGGTTTTCTTTTTACGTTAGATTTAGTTGTGGTTGGAGTGGTGGAATGGCTACTGATGTTAGCTACAGTACACAGTTGATTGCCACAATTGGTAGTTGAAATTGTTTGTTTTAGGGAATGTGGCATTTAGGACAAAGTGGGAGAAGTTCCATTTCACTTGGAAAATAGTAGTTTGAGTAGAGGTATTGTTGTGGTAATTGGTATAACTTGTGTCTGTGTTTTGTTGGTAGATTGGGGAGATAGGACTGGAGAAAGGTTTTAACTTTGAAGTAACGGTGAGGAATGTTTGTTGTTACGAATAACTATGTGGTTGACAGGGTGTGTTTTGTTCTGTTCACTGTGTGTGAGATGTAGAAACATTGTGAATAACTCGGAATTTATATTATCAAATTCTAATGCAAATGAACTTTTCAGTCCAAGAAGAAAAAACCAACTATGCTTCGATTTATTGATGCTTTTAATTATTGCCTTTAGCCATACCGTGTTAAAATGCAATTTACAAATTCTGCTAGATCGTGGTCGCTTTTTTTTTGCTATTTGTCCTGGTTCTACTAGTAATGTTGCTAGGATGTCTTTTTATATACAAAATTTTAAGTCCAAGACTCAAAATATTGTACAATTAGATTTGTTGATGCATTTAATGCTTGTCAATTGGCCATCCCGAGTGCTGTTTTGGAAAATGCATTTACTTCATGAATTTTGCAATGCCTGGTTGTTTTCTGGCCGTTTGTTGTGATGCTGTTTTATTGCTTTATATTTTCATGTATTACTTAATCTTTTTTTTGATGTGGGATACCTTGTCAATTGTTTTTTCTTCTTTCTATTGTTAATGAAGCCACTCTTGAATATTAGAATTTTGATGCTAAAATTATTTTTTATACTGGTTTATATAATGATGGATTAAGTTTAAAAACTCATTTTCACCTAGGAGTAAGAGATGTGGACTTATTGGAAGTTTTATCTAAATAAATTGATCATTAGCTGAAAGATAACTATAACACTAGTCATAAATCATAAGTCTAGTAGCATAGAAGTAGAACATAATATACCTATATCAATTATCAATAAATGAAAAAATATTTTTTTATTTAGATGCAACAAGAAAGGAGAAACATTGATTTAGTGTTTCAAATCGCATTTTCAAACACGGTACAAGGCATATTTTCACGTTCCGTGCTTCAATGGTAAATAGTGTTGCATAGATGTTATTTAACTTGATTGAGGCTATGATCATGTTGAGCCCTAGCAAAATCACCTTATTAGGCTTCCTTTTATGTGTTAAAAACTTTTTCTTGTTTCTGTTTTAAATGATATCTAATTAAAGCAATTGTGTTTAACGTTTCCTTTTGAGTTGTATGTAATAGATGCCTTTAATAAGAAGTTATGCTGTTTTCTTGACCTATTGTCCAAATATGAGGTCTCATTTCCTAGTGTTTCTGCTGACTTGCAACTGTTGATCATCATTGTCGTGTTTAGGTTGCAGATGTGAAGAAAAAAATTGAGAATGTACAAGGTGCAGAGACATATCCTGCTAGCCAACAAATGCTCATCCATCAGGGGAAGGTTCTTAAAGACGGTACAACATTGGAAGAAAATAGTGTTGCTGAGAATAGTTTCCTGGTTATTATGTTAAGTAAGGTAGGCCCTTTGCAATAGTTGAAAAAAATGACTGCACTCATGAGCCAATTTTTAGAATTTTTGATTCCTCACTATTCAAGGGTATAAACTTGTTGAAGTGCTTATGAGGGTATAAGCTTACTCTTGTATGGGTATAGCTGTGTACACCTTGTTCTCTCTTGAACTTGCCAAAAATTATATTCCATAGTTAGCACTGGCTAGTGACGTCTTTTGTTGTATAAATGATGAAGCCCATTCTTTCTCTTTTAATTTATGTTACTGTAGATTTGTGGTCGACTATTATTTTCCGAATTTGTTTTGGCACGACATTGCACCTTCCATCTAAGTAAAGATTATCTAAATTTTGTGAGGAAAAAATCTGAATTTTCCCATTTGAACTTAGTTGAGAATCATTTACCCTTGTAATGACCGTGGCTCAGTAAGATCAATTTTTGAAGAGTACTGTGAATCTTTCATTTTTCAACTTTGATGAATTAACCCGATAATGATATTGTTACTGTAATAGAGCTCTTCTATTCTACTCACTTGAATGACATTCCTCTTTTTTTTGTTCTTGCTTGGAAATTCTGTAGTTTTGAAAACATTTTTATTGTGCATGTAATTATTTGGGATTTATTTCAGAATAAGCCTGCTGCAGCTGGAGCTTCATCTGTTTCTGCTGCACCTGCTACTCAGGTAGGTTTGGTGAATTGTAATTATGTTTTGACAATTTTAGCATTTTAATGCTTCCTTTTGTGCAGTTCAGTGAGTGTTACCTGAGATTTTAATCTTATTTGCCTTGAAGCATTGAGCAAAATCTCACCCTCTCTGCATATATACAAAAGCTGGTTTCTTCAATTTTGCACATCTTGAGTTTTTTTTTTTCCTTTTTTAAAAAATCTTTTTCATCACTTTCTAATGTTTTTACAGTTGATCTTTCTTTTATCTCCATCAGTGTAACATAATTCGCTACCCAATTTGCTTCTTGAATTCGCAATTCGCTCGAATTTTCCCAAGAATAGCCCAAAATAGACTATAATTTGCTTTTTCGATTCGCGTCCACGAGCAGATTAGCGAAACTTGTGACACTGATCTCCATTATTGTGGTAAATGGATACTGTCAGTTGGTTGATGAATGTTAATACTATGTGGCAAGGGTCTTGACAACTTGCAACTCATTTTGTTGTAATTTAATGATAATTTTGGTTCTATGAATTGATTCTTGCTGATGTATACATATGTTATTCATAGCTTAAATTGCTGTTATGAATATGCATATGTTTATGTATGCCTCTTGCCCTAGCCTCCCCCTTTTTATATCTTTTGCGGCCCTTATGTGGACTGTATGCCTCTCTTATTTGGCTCTTTATTGTTCCTCGTTCAATGGATTAAGATTGCCTTACTTTGTATAGGTTCAGCCTGAGAGTACACCGGCCCCTGCTGCTCCAATAGCAGCTGCACCTCAAGCTCAGTAAGTTCTTGTGGTAGTTGCTTATTTTGTTTTTGGAGTTTGAATACCTATTGTTTAATGTTGCTCATAGCATGCTATGATACACTATCTATATTACTCTTTCATTCTATTTACTAGTGGCTTTTTGCTTTTAAGGACACAAGCTGCTCCAGAACCAGCAACTGCTGCTCCTGCTACCTCGTGAGTTTTTAAACCTTTTGGACAATTGTATCAAACATCGTATTTTCCATCTAATTCACGTTGTAATGCAATTTTATGCATGTGGTGCTAACATAATATTGTAAAAGCAGAGGTGAATCAGATGTCTATGGTGCGGCTGCATCAAATTTAGTCGCAGGAAGCAACTTGGAGAATACAATTCAGCATATTCTTGACATGGGTGGAGGAAGTTGGGACAGGGACACAGTTGTTCGTGCTCTACGTGCTGCATATAACAACCCTGAGAGGGCTGTTGAATATTTGTATTCGGTATGTTTATTTACTAATGATGCTCTTGGGATTCTCCTCTTTGTCCTTTCCATCTAAATTCAAGCCAATTTAACCATGACTTTGAAGTACTTGGCATGTGATCATTCCTGTCAAGTTCTTTTAAGGGTCACTGTCCATGACAATCTTTGCAAAATCCATCTTGTTGCATGTGATTATGCAGTGTAGTTGAAGTTGAGTTACTATTACACTTTTATTCTTGTTCGTGAAGAATCTTATCTTTTGGCTTTATGCTTTCTCTTTTTTCTTTACAAGTGAACTGGTCTTGCTATTTGATAAATGCTGATATTATCATGTGCACTAGTTGACTTATTAATTACAAATGGGGTATGACTTTTTAGGAAGCTTATTTTTCCATTGATGCAGTATGAATTTTCCTGTCCTTGTCATAGTACTATTTTCATACTTTGTGTATCTTGTTGTACAAGAAACTTGATTGCCTTATTAAATGCAAACGGGGTATGAAATGCATTCCATACTGTGGTAGCTGGTAGGCATACTTCCCTGCGTTTTTTCCATTGATGCAGTATGACTTCTGCTGTCCTTTTCATAGTAATATTCTCATACTTTGTGTATCTTCTTGTTCAAGAAACTTGATTAGCTTACTGTCGCATTCTTTAGAAGTTAGCTAATGTTCATATTTTGGATACTCAGGGAATTCCTGAGCAAGCTGAAATTCCACCAGTTGCTCAAACTCCTGCAGCAACAACTGCTGCTCCTGCTCCTACTGGTGGGCAGGCTGGGAATCCTCTTGCTCAAGCACCTCAACCAGCTGTGCCATCTAGTGGTCCTAATGCGAGTCCATTGGATCTTTTTCCACAAGTATGCTAATTTTTTGTTATTAGCTTGTCTATGCTACTGTATTGAGTTATACCAGAATCTTGTCACTTGAAATTATCTCCATTCATTTGAAACTCCTAATATTTTTTGGTCTCAGGGCCTTCCAAATGTGGGTTCAAATGCTGGTGCTGGCTCATTAGATTTTCTTCGTAATAGTCAACAGGTATGGGATTATTTGTGAAACATTTGCTATCTGCTACATTCAAGTTCTCGATCCTAAATCATATATCTTGTTATAGTTTCAAGCATTGCGAGCGATGGTGCAAGCCAATCCCCAAATCTTGCAGGTATGCTGCCTTTTCTGCACGTCTTGTGTTTTCAGGTGGATTACATAATTTTGGAAAGTTTTATACATTCCTGTCTTCTTGTTCAGCCTATGCTTCAAGAACTTGGAAAGCAGAATCCACAATTAATGCGTCTCATTCAGGATCACCAGGCTGATTTTCTTCGCCTAATTAATGAACCTGTTGAAGGGGAAGGGTATTTACTTTACTTGTATTTGCTTTTTCCATTTCAAAAGGCATGGCTAATGAATGTAAATCTGACTCATTATTAATCTGTCTGGATTAGGAACTTGCTCTCACAGTTGGCGTCTTCAATGCCACAAACTGTGTCTGTGACACCAGAGGAGCACGAAGCCATTGAACGTGTATGTAGTATATTTCTTAAGCTGTGTATTAAACAAAATGTGCCTTATATTTTTGGGTGTCAATGAAATTTGATTTATAAAATGGACCTTAACACAATATTTTATGCACGGATACACGGATTCTTGAAAAGGCTATGGGATTCTTGTTATATGAAATGTTGGTTGAGTTTTGAGAGCTCGAAATAGAAAGGTCAAAGGTGGATGGCCATTTTTGGGATGGTTAACAATGTTTTTTGAAATATTTCTGCTGCTCATGTAAGTGACCTTAATAATTTTCGCATTTACTAGTTTTGTCTGTTAGTGATAACCACAAAGCTCGTGGATTGCTTAACCGTCCTTTCTTCTTTCTTTTGCACCGCCTTTGTGGCCACACACTTCCTTCTCTTCACTCTGCTCGTTCATGACTCCATTGCTGGAAAACTACTCCGTTCATCCCTTTAAAATTGCCACACTTTTCATTTTAATCCGTTCCTTTTACTTTGCTGTAATTTCCTTTTATGGAAATAACTCTACCCAATTCTTAAATTCATATCTACACATTTCCTTTCTCTTTTATTATCCATCTACTCAATCTGAATAACCCACTCATCATTGATCTTTGTGCCAAATGCTCTTGTTGCAAGTTCAAAAGTACCGAGGAGGTATTATGTATTGTGTGGTGGACCATAGAGTCAAATATATGATGATAAACTAAGCCCAACACTATCAAAATTTAATTAGTACAACTGCGAGACGTCTCCCATGAGTTGATTACACTTCCGTATGATTAATAGGGTCTTCCTAAGCATAGTATCTGAATTATATTTGATCGTTGAAATCCCTGCTAAGTTATCATCCTGTTTGTTATTGCAGCTCGAGGCTATGGGCTTCAGACGGGCTACAGTCTTACAAGTCTATTTTGCATGCAATAAGAACGAGGAGCTGGCTGCAAACTATCTCCTAGATCACATAGACGAGTTCGATAACGAAGATGAAGAAGGCCTTCCTTGAAATTAATTTATTGTCTTTGTTATGTTCGACCTCCTCTCCCTCCCCCCTTCACCCTTGGGCATACTCCTTTTTTTACTGCATGCCAATACAAGATTCTTAAATTTGTTCAGTTTTATGTTCAACTTTTTAATGTTTTCGAGCCGTCTTTTATATCTAAGATATCAAGTTATTTTGAAATTGCTCTTTTCTTGTTTCATAAGGATTCCTCTGCAATTTGCAAATGGTTGTGTTAGCTATGCCAAGAGGTGTTCGTTTGGATCATCGGGTTGATTTCAGGTTTTGTGTCCATATTGTTTTTCACATATTTGTAGATCATTTTTAAAGTTGGTCAAATCGAATTCGGTTATAAATCGGGTAAATTCGTATCATTTAGTCTATTTTGAACACCTCTCTCTATGCCAACCCTTTGCTTCTCCACCGGGCAAAATACAGTTTGGAGTTGCACAATTGTATTTGTGCTGATATAAGGTGGTGGGATTTTATACTACAATATATCTCCTTGGAATATGATTCTTTGAAGGAATTATTTTTAGCACAATCAACTTTTGTGATAAAATAAAGGATGCTTTACTTTTCTTCCCACTTTTGGTGATTATAAAGGGACTTTAGCCTAACTTAATCAATTGGATTCTTAACAAACAATACTAGTAATTACTAGGAATTTGCCAGTTTTTAGGAAACTTTAGAGTCAATAATATAAATTGTCATTGATTTTTCTACTATATAATACCAATTTAAAGAAATGTTTGTTTAGAATAATACCAATATTTGTTTGTAGTAAGTTATTTTATAAAAAATGCAGGTAAATTAATAGTTAATTAATTATTCTAAAAAAACACTCTAAATTGGTATTATTTATATTAATTAAAACTTGGGTAGTATTGAATGAACATTATAATTTTTTTTTTCAATTTATATTCCTAAATCATAAAGGAGAGAAATTCACCTCCTTTTGTTTAGTAAATAATTTTTTAATTAACTTTTTAGCTTGTGTTGGTTGATTGGATAAACAATTTTAAGGGTCGCTTGAATTTAGTGTAAATATTTAAGAGGTAAATAAAAGTTAAAGTAGGAAAACAAAGTTAATTAGATAGAATTTTAAAGGAATTTGATTGTTAGAAAGATGAAAGAATTAGTTATAAGGTAATAAAAATAGATAAAACAACAATTATTTTCCTTATATTGGGGGTATAAATTTACTCTAAGAGAAGGTGGAGGAATACTTTACAACAATCATCATTCTTTTTTATTCATCTTTTTTACTTTACTTTCATTCTACATCTTTCATAAGTATTTCAATTACTTCATTTGCACCTCCATTTACCTTTATTTCACTAGTTTGACTTTTTTTACCCTCTTAAATATTCATATTTGATCCAAGCGACCCCTAAAACTTATAAGTCGGTTGATTTTGTTATGCTTTGCATTTATCTCTTATTTTTATTTTTATTCACAAAATTAATTTATCTCTATCTCCTAATCTCATTCCTTTTCTTTTAAAGTGCTCATTAGTTCTCCTATTTCCTATCTTATTTTTCCGGTAACAATGGACTTAAATTCGAAAATAAAAAAACTAAAATAAACCATATTGTAGGATAACTAAGTATCAATTTGTTTTATTAAACTTAATGGAGTAATATTATTTGGTCATTTCAAAAGAATTATAGTTGGATTATATAATACTAACTTTTGCAAATGCAAAGCTATTACCAAAAAATTTCAAAGATAAAATATTTGAATTATGTAAATGATATCATCATATCAAAAGGGAGAAACAGTATATAAATACTTCCTCTGATTTTTGCTACACTTTTGTTTTTCAAGCTATTCAATACACGATTTTAATTTTTAATATTTTTAATTTCATATGATAAAAAATTCTAAATAAATAATACAATGAAAATATGCGTTAAGACAAATCAAACAAAATCCCACTTAATTATGTTTTATATTATACATGGAGAAATATATATCAGATAAGATCAGTTGATAAACAGTAGTTGCTACAGCTCCCTGTAGCAACTATTAAAATCCAAAGGAAGTACGAATTATAGAATGTGATGGAGAAAAATTATATAAAAGAAAATATAGAGACAAATAAAATCAAAAATTATAGCAAATTCAATAAAACGAAGAAATAGCTAAATTTAACATGATAGATTAACATGTTAAACCATGTTATTATACTTTTTTGTGTCTTAAGTAGGCAACTTAATTATGTTTAAGCTATTTTCTATATAGCACTTGAAAACTCAAGTAGACATAAAAAATAATTCCATAATTTGTGATGTACTCAACATTAAAAGATTTAACACAAATAATACACGTTTACTCAATTATACACTACTATTAATTATCTAGATATGTTGTTTATTAAACAAGTCTAAATGGTAAGTCAAAGATTTAGCTTCATACCATCTAAACATGATATATCATCATCCTATCCTAAACATCATACTTATAAAAGCTATAATTAAGATTTACAGAAACATCATACTTATAAAAGCTATAATTAAGATTTACAGAAAGATAACAATAACAAATTATACTCTTATCAAAGAAGATTACAATCAAAAAATCTTTGATATAAGAAAAACCCGAAAACCCAAAATACCACTACAGACAAAACTAAAATAAGACAAGACAAAACATGTAACAGAAAACAAATAATCCTTATAACCATTTTTACTTGGTAAAGTGGTTAACAATTTAAATATTGTTGTTATTATTCCAATATACCAATTTAAATATTATTGTTATTATTCCAATATACCAATTTGAATATTATTGTTATTATTCCAATATACCAATTTGAATATTATTGTTATTATTCCAATATACCAATAGTAAATATATATGTGCTTTAAAATCAATTGACATTTCATATGGGTTAACCCACATGAGTCTAACCACCTAACTATCCATACATAGTCCATGCAATTGATCTTCCCTCCTCCCATACTATAAAAAGCTTCTCATATTCCACATAATATTGTATACCCTCAAGAGAAAAGGCAAAATATAAATTCAACAAAAAATGGGGAGAACATTTGGTATCAATTTATTAGGAAAAAAATCATCAAAGTTAATGTCTTATTTAGATCATGCAATAACAAGAAATTCATATATCAAGAATAGGCAACAAGCTCTTTACTCATTTTTGCATTCGGATGTGCTTCAACTCCTCAATCTTGGTCATCAACAACAAGCTCTAATTCGAGTAATTTTTTTCTGATATAATCATTTTTTTTCTTTTTTTGTTTGGAATTAATTGTTATACATACATATTTTTTATTAGTCGTATTGTAATTGGAACTAGTAACGTGACAAGTGAATCTACTTTACGAAAATTTATAAAATATTATTATTATTATCTCTAGTGGTTATTTTGTTTATTTTTATTATTTTTCCTGATTTTGCAGGTTGAGCATGTAATAAAGAGCAAGGATATGTTGGATGCATTGGATCTTATAGACTCTTATTGTAATCTTCTTGCACAAAATGAGTCATTGATTGAGAAAAGCAAGTTAGTTTTTGATCTTTTTATTTATGGTTTCAAATCAATACGATGTTTATTAAGTTGCTCGCACTTAGATTGAGTTCGATGGGTTAAATATACAACTTAACTTTTGTAAAATAGAGGTTGTTTCTGATTGTAATTGTCTAATCCTTACAGAAAAATATCATTTGCAACTTCATGTAAATAAAAAATACATATAATTAAATGAGTAAATTTTAAATTGGTTTGAATCCAATGGAATATGTATAATTTTTTTTCATTTTAAGTATTTTTTTTTTCAGGGAGTGCCCAAATGAATTTAAGGAAGCTATAGGGAGCTTAATTTATGCATCTTCAAGGATAGGAGATTTCCCAGAACTACAACATATTCGAAATTATTTCACATTGAAATATGGGCAGCAATTTGTGCTTCAAGCTCTTGAATCTCCTACAAGTTTTGGTGTCAATGATAAGGTACATGCACTAGTTTTGCTGTTGGTTTTTTTTGTTAGCATGTTTGATTAGCTTGAAATGTTGAATGTTTTTGTTGGCTTTTAAATTAGCTGAAAAAACCATCTATTTATAAAGATATTTGGTAAATTTAGGTATTGACTTTTAGTTGTTTATTAGAGAAAAAATGGGTCAACAAACTAAAAGCCAGCAAAAAAACTACCTGGAGTAGCTTTTTTATTTTGACTTAAAAACCATTTACCATACATTGTTTTGGCCGTTTGATCGACTAATAAGCCAAAAGTCAACAAAAACTAACTATCTAAAAACATTTTTGTGATGTCAATCTGGAATACACGGACACGTGTCGGACAGGGACACGCGACGGACACGCGAAAATCCGTATCCGACACGCCAAATGAAGTGTCCAATATTTTAATATTTTTTCGGACACGCGGACACGGCAAGGGACATGGCAAGCAGTCAAGGACACTTTTTTTTAAATAAAAAATAAAAAAATAAAAAAAATTTTCTTTTTTCCTGTTCTTTCTGCCACCACATGTGAGCGCCGCTAGCATCGCCACCTTCTCCTTCAATATGTGCGCCACAACCACTACTGACATCCTCACCTTCTCCGCTCCTCTACTCATGCATTTAGACCACCGCAGCAGGCCACAAACCACGCACCACCATTTGTTGCCCCAAACCGCACCACAATCACTTAAAATTTGTAAATTACTTATGTTGATTGGTTAGTATTATTATGTTCATCACTAATTCTTAAATGAGACGGTCTCACATATATACTTTTTGTCTTAAACTGATCACTTATAACATTTAAATGATTACTTACAATTTTAAATGAGAAGATTCTATTTGTCTTGGCATGGCGGATCTTTCTCTCGGTGAGCCCGAGTTGGAAACTACTTTTGTAGCGGAGGATGACGATGGATGTCATATGGATGATGAGTGATGATCAAACTTAAATTTACCTATTTATTTGGTTTTCTTTGATTTGGTTTGTATGACTATTTTTAAATACTTATGTTGTTTATTTGGTACTTATTTGCATTTTATATGAGTTTTATGTTTTTAAAGTGTTTATTTACATATATCAAATGAAACATTGTAAAATTATCTTTAATTTGATATATTTATTATATTACCATTTTCGTGTCCCCGTGTCCGCCATTTTTAAATTGACGTTTTTCCGTACCCGTGTCGTGTCGTGTCCGTGTCCGTTTTAGTGCAACCTAGATGTCAATATGGGAACATTTGGCCTTTCCTCGCTCAATATTCAGCCATCACTTATGAATTGCTGTATTTGTTATTAAAGATCCATATTAAATTTGCACTTAAGTCAATAAATTCTAAATAGGGCTTACAAATGATGCTTAAGACCCTAATAAATGAGTTGAAATAATACTATGAGACAATCTTATCGTAAGACGTGTTTTATAATTAAGATATAAATAGCGTAATTAAATGAGAATATGATCTTGTTTTAAAGTCTTTTCACTAATCACTGAGAGACAATCTCTCACATGAATATCGCTTAAAGCTAAATGCAGGCTAATACAAGCAACTAGAAAAATTGATTTCCTTTTAATCTCATGATAAAGGTTCGATTCTCATCACCTACAAAAAAAAAATTAATGGGCTTCAATAAGTATAAAAAATGTCACATGTATCTCACGCGCAAAAGTGTGATAAAGTTGTGTGGGTTAGCCGCAAGCGCAAATTAACTTTACGTAGTAGCGAGTAGTGAAAAGTGCATGAATGATACATAGCGTGTTCGTTATAAATGCAATAATGCATCAATAAATATTCTATGTACGCCTGTTACAGTTTGCTGGTTACACTTTGAATTTTTGATTAAAAAGCTTTTACAATTTTTGTTAAAGTATAATCAACAAATTGAAATAGAAAGATTACGTGTAATTTTATAATTTTTGACAAATTTATGTATTTATATTTATGTCAGATTATACAAAAGTTATCAAGAAGCGAACCAAGTTTGGAAACCCGATTTAACTTCGTAAGGAAAATTGCATCCAACAAGGATGTTACCCAAATGTTAAGCAATAGTAAATAATTCCAATTTATGTTATATTATCTTTTGATTTTTTAATAGTTAGATTTCCTCTAATTCTCACATAAAAGAAAGAAAAGAAAGAAATGTGTGTAGTTTTGTTAAATGGTTGTTAATCTTATAATACTCTTTGTCTTATACTTATTAAGAACATATTTTATAGTAAATATGTATATTTATATGTATGTATATCTATTAATAATTGCTCTAGTTGGAATTAGTTGTTATATATTTAATTTTTACATTATTCAACGTATTATTTTGATTGTTAATATTTTTTATCACGTATAATTAATAATTATAAAAAATATGCAATAAAATAAACATTAAGACGAATTAAATAAAATTCTACTTGACTATATTGTTCTACATAAATAATAAGTTAACAATATCGATTAAGAAATAAATAGTGTAATTAGACCACGTAATATTGTTGTTGAAACATAGAATATAATTCCTTGAAAAAAAAAGGCTTAGAGAATCACAATTGTAAGAATTTTATGGATTTTCTATATCTTATATACCAATTGGAATCATATTCTTTAAAGCCATAAATTGATGAGTAGAATCATTTTCATGATAAGAAAGGAACCTTTACTTTAGTGATAGAAGTGAAAAATCCCTCTTCCTACAAATTTAACTATATTTTTTATTTTCGCTCATATAATTTTTTTTATTTCTCATTCACACATTTAAACTTTTTTTCATCTTATTTTGCTTATTTCTTTCACTTTTTAACTAGTTTTGTTCATTTTCTTAATTTTTTAAATTTGTCCTTGTAGCAAATGTTACAGAACAGAGAGAGTACCTCCTCCGCAATCATTTAATTTTTAAAACAAAAAAATCAATAGCATGAAATATACAATTCCATTTCAATCACCAACTATGGGACACAATATTGGTAATTTTGAGTAAAGCATAAAGGAACCATAATAACAAGTTTAATTATGAAGAGTAGAGATAAAGTTCTAGTCTAGTTTTGTTGTTTCTATTGATTCAACCGAAAAGAGCTTAATTAAATTTATTATACAATAATAAAGCTAAAATTTTAATCTCATAACAAAAGGTTAAATATATAACCTATAATAATCTGGTCATCCACATAAATTTTCCTCTATATATTCCTATCTTTCAAAATCATCTCTCATATTCTACACATGCATCAAAGTCATTTTTTTTATAATAGGGTCGACTGAGCGAAGGGAAGGACTGACTAGGCCACTTATGTGAGATTCGATCTTAGCACCTCGTCTAGAAAAGGCGATGCATACTCTTGCTCCAACTGAGACAAGACTCGATTCTCACATCAAAGTCATATTCCGTCTTCCTTTCCCTCTATGCGTATGCATCTCCTCTAGCCTCCGTCTTCCTATTATGATCCTTTTAAAAGGCCTTATGTTACGAATCATATTATAGTGTTTGTCTAACGTTAGAGGAACTCCTTGGTCACATAAGTCGTATTTACACTTCTTCACTTGAGCCAACCACATTGAAATCTTGTATGTTACACCTTATTCGATATCTCTATTTCTCCAATAGATTGACACATACTTGAAATATTCACTCGATCGTTGTTCCTTATCCCTCGAGCTTATTGCACCTCTACTTGGTTTCTCGATATTAAAACGACATTCCATATTAATATAATTTATCTCACTCTAACTTAGTCTAAATTCTCTCGATTCTAACTTGTGCCTCCACAATTCTAACTTAAAGACGATCCCTTAGCTTCTTTAGTATAGCACAATAACACAATACGACTAGCAAAAACAACATACATCATAACACTTTCTCCAAAATTGTATGTGATATCTTATCTAAGCTAATTGTAGATAAAAAAAAAAGTCTTAAAACAAAAACTTTAATGTAAACTATTGTAAACTATTGATATTAAAAAGACTCTTGAGGTTATTGTTCGTATTATTCTCTTACAAGTTATATCCAATGTAACATAATTCATCAGCTAATTCGCTTTTTGAATTTATGATTCGCTCAAAATTGTTGAAAAAGGCCCAAAACCGACCATAATTCATTGTTTTTGATTTGTGATTTGCGAAAAGATTAGCAAATCATATGGCACTAATTATATTCCTTCATCTATATTCCTAAGACTATGTGGCTTAAAGAAAAGGCAAAGACTATTTGGAGGAAGAAGAGAAGTTAATTTTTCTCTTCTTCAAACACACCAATTCCATAGTTATTCTTATAATCAACCAAACAAATCATACTCGAGTTTCATTTGCTTACTTTGTCTCCTACGCAACCATTTGACACCACATTCAGGCAATACGACATGTTATCACTACACTCGGATTAAAGAATTACAAGGCATCACTCATTAGCGAAAGCACTTACGAGAATATAACAATGGTTCAGGGGATATGACATGTTATCAGAGCTTGTAGCCCTTAACGAAATGACGAGCAGTCTAGCATTCGTAGGCAAAGATTGAACTTAACAAACTTATCGAGTCCTAAAAATGTGATCGAGAAACAAATTGAATTAAACTGAACTGAAAATGAGTTGAGAAAACGTCTCAAATCTTATAGGAGATAGACGATATTAGTTTCTATTCTTATCGAAACCCAGCAAAACGATACACAAATACAAAGTTACATGCATATGTACTGTTAAATTAAGTGCATATAAGATACAAGATTTACCTGAAGACAAGAAAACCCATCAAAATCAGCAGACTAAGATGCAGGATTACCACCACTTTGTTGCCACAAATTGATGATATCAGTAGCTTGATTAAGAATGATGATCATTTGTTTCTGAGAAATCCATGGCTTACTCTCGAGCAACACTTTAAGCTCTTCCCAAGCATCTTTCCGCGGCCAGAAATAGTATGGACTTAATGGTATCGTACCATGACCCGGTATGGTTTGATCGAGAGCAAGACCAATGTTTTTCTCCATCCATATGAACTTCAAAACTAGCCTTGGTTTGTCCATTGGCTTAACTTCCACTTTGAGCTTCTACAATTGATATTGCAATGACTAAATCAATAGCAACTTGTAACAAAATAGAACAAAATCAATCACAAGTTTATAACACAACAAAGCGTGTTCAAACCTGTTTGGTTGTCGGTATTAAATGATGAGAATGATAATGAAAAGTTAGAGTGGTTTAAGTAGGAAAATCCCCTGACCAGTTTAATGATCATGGTTGTTCTACTTTAATGATCATGCTTGTTCTACTTCAATGATCTCATTTTCTTCGCAAAAATTCATTCCAAATCATAACTATATAAAAATTGAAAATCTCTGGACAAGTCAAATGATAATGCTTGTTCTAATTTAATCATTTTTTTTTTCACAAAATTCATTCCAAATCATAACCATTTGAAAATGAGGTATTGGGTGGTAATTTAAAATTGCGAACAAATAAACTTTTTTATAATCAAATTTTATTTGTTCACAATTTGAATTACAAATCATTCTCAATTTCTCATTATTAGCATTTAGTACTACCAACCAAACGGACCATTAGAATAGTATTAACCGGCTCATGTGCACTTTTTATTTGCGTAAAGTTGCATATGAGGATAGCTATTGCCTACCAAAGATCAATTAAAAGCTACACTCAGTTATCACTAACATCAGTAAAGTTGCGTCGGAAACAAACAAACAAAGCTAGCATAGTTTTAAATTCAACATTGAAAGAGAATTGGTTTGGAAACAAACAAACATTTCTGGTATTATTGTTAAGAGTATATAACATGTACTAAGGTCTCAATGCGAAAGGTTCAACTTTTTAATTGAGTTGATTTTTTGATATAATATCAGAAGCCATGTGACAAAAGATCATGGGTTAAGACACCCCTTATTTAAAGTGTAATACACAATTAGTCTAAATGATATAAGAAATCAAATTCCTAAATATGAACAAAATTTATCTTCTGCAACAACTACTACAAATAATTCAATAATTTCAATAATTAGAACTAGAATTTAAACACTACTAAACATGAATCTTCATCCAGTTAAATTCAAATCCTCCACTACACAAAAATCCCATCTTTATCATCAAACTAGTAACAAAATTCTGAAAACACCCACAAGGTAATCATACAAAACAGAATTCAATCAAAAACCCAAATAAATTTTTCATAAAAACCAATTTAGATTACCAAATTTCATGATTTAAGGCAGAAAATGTTCAGGAAAGAAAAGAGAGAAAGAATTAAGAAACCTTTATGTTGATAGGTAAGTCATCATCAATGTCTACAGTATCAGAAACGGTTTCAGGAGCAGCAGCAAGAGAAAAGTACCGATCTTTCTTCTTCAATTGAGGAAATGAAGGTGAAGAATGGGATTTTGGGTTTCCAAAAGTGGAAACTTTGAAGGGTTTAAGAGATAGTATTGGAGAAGGGTATGTTGAAGGTTTAACAATGGCATTGATGTTAGGTTGAACCGCCATTGAAAACATCTTCTAAGCTAAAATTGAAGAGGGAGACGAAGATATATGCACTTGGCACTTGGCACTTGGCAGGATAAGGAAAATTTTTCCTCTACGTTTTTTTCAATACTTCACGAAAATATGAAAAATTATGTACAATAATCTAATATTTTATTGATATTCTTGTAATAATCTCTAACTTTTTGATTAATATGAAAAAATATTAACTTTTGATTAATATGAAAAAATACCAACTATATGAGTGTTATCTAATATCAATAAAATAAATTATTTTGCATAAAAATAAAATATAACAAAATTAAATTATAAAAAAATTTAAAAAGTCAAATGATTCGAGCTCGTGACTTTTTGTCAAGTTAGCTCTGATATCATGTTAAGAAATCAACTCAACCGAAAGCTTATAATGGTTGAGACTCTAAAAAAAATTAAATGAAAAAATCAAATAATTCAAACTCGTGACCTCTTATCAAGCTAGCTCTGATACCATATCAAATACGTAACTCATCCGAAAACTTATAATAAATAAAGCTCTAAAATATATTATATACTCTCACGATTATCCATGTAACAAAGCCATTCCAATGGCTAATACTAAAACATGCTAAATTACTAATCATGTCTTAATAGTTAGTAGTTAGGACCATGCATCAACATGGTGCCTACCAGCCTTCTCCAAAACCTTGAGCCATCTCGCTGCAGCTTCCTTCGAAACCTCACTTTCAGTGCTAAGGATTTCTTCCGAAGTCGACATAAAATCCAAAGGTGATATCAGTCGCAAGCTCGCCACAACATTGCTCATATCTCAAGTAAAACTCATGTTGAACTTTAGTAGAATACTATCCGACTCAGTGTGTAGCCCCTGGAGCATTGGGCCTTCAGCACACCTGTTCTTAATAAAAAGTATAAATGACAAACCATGTTCTGAAAATGGAAATGGCACACACTACATTTGCTAGTTGTAACGCTTTCACCTAAGAGATTTTCTTTATAATTCAGTTGAATAGTCCAACTAATACAATTATTAGCATATGAACTCTTTGTTTTAAGGTCGTCTCACTGAAAGACGATATCTCACGAGAGTAGCTCTATAAATATAGTTACAATCTTGTTATATATTTCTACAGTTCTACTACTATATCCCTATACTTATGAGACAAACTTTTCTAAGATTATTTTCTTTGTTTCTTTGAATTAGCTACATAATATTTAAAAAAGATTTCACTTTTTTTATAGGTAATTCTAATTAAGGCTAGTTTTTGGAAACTTGTATTATTTCATATTATGATATAAGAGCTTTTTTATCAAAATGATGCAAAATAAATGGACAAAAGCTATCAATCTGGTAAAGAATAATTAGTGCTAATTGTCCATTTTTTGGATTCTGTCATTAGTTGCTTTGATGCATAGGTGCCATTATTGACTTAAATATGTTTCCTTCCTAAAATATTACCGGTGAAAAAGCTTCGTATCATAGAAAAACAACGGTTGCATCGTATTACGTCGTTTGAGTTATATAGGTGTTCAAATCTATCGAATTGAAAAAAAATATATTTTTGACCGTTTTATGGAAAACTACATGATTTCAACCAATATTTCATGGTGCACAACCACATCACCCAATTATATGATCAATTTATCACGGTCGTCATTTATGTTAGTCGGACTCTTTATTTTGTTTTACGTACTCGTGCTCGATCCTTCATGTTCGGACTTTGGTACGACACTTAAAAACTTCATTTTAGGCATAAAATTGAATATTTAGACATTTTCGACATTTGAACACGTTCTAATATCCAACGTCATCACCCGAATCCAAGTAACATAGGTCACCATTAGTATAATTAGGATCAAAACCCCAATTCTGCATTATGGATTGTATTCTAACCATTTGTAGATTGATGTCATCCTGATTCAAAACTGAATATAAAATTTTTCTAGGGTATTTGGAATATCCAATAGTGGAATCATACAAAAGTAACATGTACTTCAACAAAATACTTTAAACTTCTTATGGGCAAACCTAAAACTTCACAATTCAAATACTGTACAAACTACAAAAAATAGCATTTTCATGAACGAGGGATTCATCAAACACTACTCTAATTAACACCTAAATTCAATCACAAACGAACTTAAAAAAAAAGACGTGTCTTGTAAACGGCTGATAGTTGATAGTTGGTGTGACAAACTGATTTTAAACACGTTGGTGGGCACAGCTTATTTCAACCAGCTAATCTACCAAACTGGCTAAATTCAATCACAAACGATCTATTTTGCTAAACACCCGCGAAGTAATATCAGTATATCACAATTCAATATGTTCAGTTATTGATGAAAGCTTTTATATGTGCAATCATCTCTTGTGTTCGAGATTTCGAATGATGAGAGCTATTCAAGATCTGAAAGGCGTGTCCAACGCCTTTATATACTGCAATTTTTACTGTTTTTCCTGCATTAGCCATTACAGAACAGAACTCTATGTTCCTATCCATCAAAATATCCATGTCTGAAATGCACACCATGGTAGCAGGAAGTTGTGCACCCTTCAATTTACTTGCACCATTTACTAAGGGATTGCACCAGGGATGATCTCGATTCGAGCCTACAGGAAGGGATAATCTCCAATAAGTATCTGCTGCTGATAAGGTCAGTGCCGAGCCCTGTGGCTGCGACACTTTCTCGGATGCAGTGCGAGTTTCTCCTCCGAAAAACGGCTGAATCAAGATAGTCCCCTTATGAAAAACTGGCCTAAAATTGCCAGTTTCTGCAGCAATTTTTAGTGTCACATTATGTGCTATATTAGCCCCTGCACTGTCTCCGGCTAAGAAAAAACTCGACAAATTGCATCGACTAAGCCACCAAGAATGCTCGGTATTACTACCACCATAGGCAGCTTGCTGTTTCACCCACATAATGGTATTGTACCCGTCATCATAGGCAGCAGGAAGGCGGTTCTCAGGAGCTAGACGGTAGTTTACTGATACGACTACACAGCCAACTTTAGACGCTAAGTTGGCTGTGAAGTTGTGGTAGCAACTCCATGAAGCGGAGCCTACACAAAAGCCTCCTCCATGGAAGTAGACTAGTACTGGAACCTTTCCTTGGACTTGCGGTGCATAAACACGCACAGACAGATTAGTGAATCGGTCGATTATAATGTCCCTTGATGTTACCCTGAGTTCGGGTTGAATGCTCGTGCAAGGGACATTCGGTATGATGGGCGGTCTTTCGACACGCCCATCTTTATACACCTTTATAAGGCCTTCTATTTCTTCTACTAAAACCCCACGATGTTGCTGATTTCTGATTGCATTGTGACTTAGTAAAGAAAGGGCTGCCATCCTTGTTTTTATGGACTTATGATAGTTTGTAGAATGTGGAATTTGTTTGCTGGTTTACATGTCAGTATGTTATTGAGTCCTTATATAGAGGAAAGGTCAATATTCAAAGATGATTTGATCAAATGTGAATACTTTTAAGCTCAAAAGGTGCTTTTTGCTAACAAGTGGGGAAATTGGGAGTTCACCAGAATGTCATGTGGATTGAAGTCCAAGCAGAGTGATCCTAGGCATGTGTGCAATATGCCCGCCCACAAAAAAGTGCAGGGGCGTTGTTGGGCTTTCTAGTTGGCTTGTTTTTATTCACTTTTAAACTAGTCAGATAAAGTGACTATTGAAAAAAGCTAACCACGACAGCTGTCCATTTTGGGTTAAAAGTAAGCTTTTGAACTTACTGAATAGCGTTTTAGCAAACACTTTTTTTGGAGTTTTGACCAATCAACCAACAAGTCAAAAGCCAACACAAAAGCCAACTATCACATACCCTGTAAAATAAATAGGGCCTAGAAAATTATGTTAGAGTATATAACATCAAGTTGATGGTTCAGACCCCATGATATGTTATGTATTCTAACAAGCCCCTCACACGAGAGTCTATTGGAATAGAAGTGTGGATGCAGCATAGTTCCTCTTTATATCTGGTGCGAAATATTCTACTTAAATTTAAGGGTTTTTGTTAGAGGACATAATATAACATGGGGCATATGCATCAGTTTAAGCATATGGTCGAGGCCGATGGATAATGGGCTTATTGATGAAGGTTTTGATATGATAGGATCATTAATTATGAAGCTAAACCTTAGGTTGGAATATTGAGTAGTAGTATCTATCTAATCAACCTCAGCAACATGATGGAATAATCACAGTAATCTTATCTGATGTTACTGGTAGAGCTCTGACAGCCAGCAATAATTCAAAAGGTTACCTTTGATAAACTTCAATTTCACTAAGTTGGTTAAATGGATTGTTAGAAAGGAATCACAAAAAATGCTTGTAAATCATACACGAGATTTGCCGGTGATTTGCCAAGAGTAAATTGGTTTAACCCATGCATTAGTATTTAGTACCACAACTTTTAATACCTCCATTGCAATGGATTAAATAGTTTAAGCAAGATTGAGTATATCTGGTATCATGGGGCTTTAATTATTAGCTTGTTTTTGGTTTAGTTGGTTTTTTTAATATGGTATCAAAAGTCGATGAGACGGTGTTAGCTTTTGTTTGGTCCCTAAACCTAAAATTTCCCTTTTGTTTGGTCCCTAAACCATCAGCAATTTTCAGAGGCTTGGTGACAAGTTGTCGCTTATCTAGTTGACTAACAAAAAATAACTGTTATTTTTTACTCGAGTGACGAAATTGAGTGTATAATATATCATTGAAAGATCTTGAAGTCTAGTTTCCAACACCGCTTGTCTTGCATCAATACAATCTTTCTACCAAAAATTATGTTAAAATAATCAACATGTATCAAATTTCAACTCAACTTTTGTAAACATTTTTCAGCTCTTTTATTCCTCTTCTTTGTCAAAGTTATCCAATTGAGCCAAAATTACCTAACTAAACTCCATCATTATTAACACCACAAGAATTATGCTGAAAACTATCAAAATCGCTTAAAATCAACATAAAAAATCAAAATGATTAAAGTAGCATAAATTTTTGAAAATAAGCACAAAATGACTATTAACGACCATTATAAAATAGTATAAATCATGACAATTAGTGCAAATATTTGCTCTTGTCACATATTATGGAGTTCAACCATCGGCTTAACCTTTAGGTTGAGTTGGTTCCTTGACATACGGAAGATCACATATTCAAATCTCATTCATCCCTCATTTCAAGTAAAATTTTAGCATCAAATATGAAGAGGATCCAAGGACGCGTGATAGAGTATATGAAATATCCAAAGGTTAAAAATCGTTAGTTCAAACTTTCAATTAAATAGGTTCTTTAACAATAACTTAATTATTATCCATTATATTTTAAAACCAAATAATTATAAATTTTTACTCAATTGCAGTAGTACACCAAAAACGACTTATCAAACCTAAACCCGAACCATATTCAAATTAAGGCAACCCGATTTACACCCAACCTAAAATAGTACCTACACAAAACTAATGAAAATTAGACCTAAAGCCAACTTAAATGACCCATTTATGACCACAAAGTGAGAAAAATAATACATGTAGTGGGGTAGAAACAACACTAGCTTAACTTTAAGCAGCTAGTCATTTTTTTCTTTGGGTGGAACTGTATGACAAGTTGGCAAACAGAGAATGTAATTCCACCTCTACCACGTCTTGTTAGGCCACTAAACCGAATATTTTGGTCATCCTTTTAGGCTTATGTAGGAAGCCGAAATATCCTAATCTCCATAATATAAAGTCGATTATATAAATCAAAACAAATCAACTGATCTAACTGTGAATACTCATGCTTCATTATCATACTCACGCATGAGTTTAGGATCAAAGAACATTGCAACATATTTGATAACCAACTTAATATCGTCACCTCTTATGACATGAGCCGAATTTATATCTCGTAAATCAGATACACGAACAACATTTTATTAAACCCAATAAAGAAAAGTTTGAAGAGTCGGTTGTACGGACCTCTTGATTGTAATCTAACCTAGTGTAATGTATAACTTACTTTAGTATCTCATAATGTAATCCTACCTTTAACCAATTACTAGAAATGGAAAATTAGATTCATATATTTTGTTTTCAACTTATCAAAAGTATTTTTTTTTTCAAGTAAAAATGATAATTAGATAATGTGAAAAGAAATTATTTATTTTTTAAAGTCTATTCTCAAAATATTTTCTTGTCTTTTTAAGTTGTTTTACTAAGAATACTCCCTTATTGTCCAAGCAGGGTGGGAATGCCAAATATACCAAAAACAAATTTATCATAATTAGAAATGTTGCACGTATTTAGATAGTTCTTAGGGAAATGTTTCGCTAAAACATCAAAGGAAGCATGTATTAATGGTATGGCTATCCAAGTCCTAGCCCCAAGATTTGACACGGATATGGTTAATCTAGTGAACTTATTTTGTAGTACATTAATAATAACAAATTTAGTAGTCCAATCCCAACGAAAACTTTTTAGAAAAAAGTGAGGATTAAGGTCGCACCGCATCGCATCAGTATCATTGCATATCTTGTTTTAGTTGTGCTTTAGTCTATTTCACGGATATATTTGTACTTACTGTCGAATTGACTTTCCACGTTGTAAGGTTAAAAAAAATGTTTTAGGACGTTTCGAGGAATATGTAATAATTTTGACCAATATTTATCATTATGATATTCGTTTCACTAATAGTCATTTCATTACCGCAATCACAACTGTCTCTAATTAACCAGAATATTATGATTTTTGGAACTAAATCATGTTTTGAAAAACTTTTACATTCAAGAAAGCTAATTCCTCCAAAATGATAAGTGCATGCATAGGGACATACAAACTTAAGAATCTTATTCTTAAGATACTTTGAGTAAATTCTTGAGATATGCTCAAATAAATTCTAAGAGTTTTATCTTTATCCTTCATTCTAGCCATGGGTTATTTCTAGTAGCATCTTTTTTCCTTGTTTTTCATTGCTTTTGGATTTTAGTTTTGACTTGCAGACATCACAAATAATAAATAAATAAATAAAGTCGAAGATCTTCCATAATATTCACATTATTAGTTTCTCATTTTAATCATTTTTCACATTTATTTTTTATACTTTGAATTTTCATACTTAGCTTATATGTCCTGTAATGAAGAAAAATTAGTCATTTTTTTTTAACGTAAATGATTTTGAAAATTGGCAACTAAAAAAACTAAATTTTCTGATTTCCTATTTTTGGTTTATGGTTTTTTTATAGTAAATTAAATATGAAACAAAAATAATAACAAAGAGATCTTAAATTATATGCTTTTCTCGTTTGTCGTTTGCATCATGATGGAAAAACTTATCTAATTTCAGGGTATTTTCCTTTTATTAATATGGTTATATTATGTTTTACTTTTGTGAGATGAGATCTTTGATTTATGATGAATATTATACTTATATTTACTTATTATTATTATTATCAACGTATCTAGACAATATGATAATCACCCTATCTTAGCTTCTATTGAATCAAATTCTCGTATTAAATCATGTTTACGTAACATTGATCATGTTTTGTTGGATATAGGTCCAAAAACAATAATACACAGCTTAGTAAAGATAACAAAATAATAGAACTAAAGAGTACAATGAAACCTCAACTCAAACAACCTCGGTAATCTAGACTTGAATCTGTCTATATCATAACTCGAATCATTTATAGAATTTTTAACATGTAACACACAAAAATGATGGTCAAGTTAGTTCAACATACAAACATACGTAAGTGTTCAATCCACCTTATACTAGTATTCTCGATTCGCCTCTGTAGATTTAAGAGATTTCTAGGTCACAAATACAAGCAATTTTTTCTTTGTAAATCCTAGTATTAGTCAATATGGGCAGTACGTACTAACAGTCAGAAAGCAAAAGAAATATTCTCTAATTAGAATTTTTAGCCAGAAATATATCTTCCTTAGCAATACAAGGTACACAGTACTTACAATATGACATAAAATACACATTTCAAAGATTTTAAGGATCAGTTTTCATGCATGAATATAAATGAAAAGTTGGCCTAACATGCTAGAAGTTTGTTGGTTATAATCTGATCGAGTGATCCATCGAATGCATGGATTTTAAACGGCGTTTCTTATGACTTACGACTTATGAATTAAGAGTCAACATGAAGATTCTCTTATTGTGAATGACATCCATGGAACCACAACAAAAACAAGTAAACAACTCCAATCTTTACTTCTCTTAAGCATATACAATATTCAAAGAGGTCCCACTTGGATTTTATTCCTAGCAAAAATAATCCATAACTTTTTGAATGTATGCAAGGAAAAAAATAAAATTTTATATTATCTCGATGTTATTAAGTGGCTTCTGCCTATACTTTCATCTAGATAGTTAGGGTTTAGTAGTGTGGAGTCGAAAACATACCCTTGTGAAAAAAGCTTATTTATATTTGATTGTTGATGGTAAGTACCATTTACAGCTTCACATAGACTGGTGCATATCATTTAAGGAGTTATTTTAAAATCTATTATAATTTAAAATTAACTCCATAAAGAAACCATTTCACTTATCTATGTCCTTCACTAATAAGTCGATTAGATATGCAAAACCACCCATCCATTCCATAGATGAAGTACTAAACCTAAAAAAAATCCTAAAATGTATCATATTGTCAAAGAAACTACAGCTCAACTGAAAGCTAATGATATCAGGTCAAACCAACTCATCCATTGTGTTGCATTGTGAAGGTTGAGGGTTCAAAATATATTACATGTCCTATCACACCCCTTTACAATGCAACACAAGTCTCCAATAAATTAGCGCTGCTATTCTTCTTTAAGTGTGGAGTGTAATTAATGTGTTAAGTCGTGTATGAGATTTGAACCCATGACAACGCTTGCCATGTTAAACCAACTCAACGAAAAGCTTAATTTCAGAGTTCATATGTAATACGGTATTGATGATTACCATATTCTAAACATAACCTATTATGTAACTCTAATTATGCTTTATTATCTCCCAAAGTACAAAAATGGAGATCCTCCCACGAGGATGATGAGATTGTACTTGTGAAGGGATTCTTACACATTAATCAAATAGTAACACATCTTGCCACCCTTTCTAACCAAAGACAAATCTTTGATCACCAATATGGATATGCAAATCTTCTGTAGCTTTATGCTTCCACATATTTTGTTCTTAATTCTCACCCATCTTTTTGACTCTATATATGTGCATGAGAGTTAGAAAAGGACATGATATTATCCCTTTTATAGCTTTTACTTGTCCTATATGGCCATATCTTGACAACCCTATACCATATTTGCTCAACAAGTTTTATATTGGGTGAATATTTGCCGACTAACTTGCAACGTGAGTCGGTCGACACTGAGGTTTTAGAGTCAGATGTACACAATCTTACCCGTATTAGTGATAATAAAGAGGTTGTTTTTAGTTGTACCTTAATATCAAACATTATATTGAGGTGTTCAAAACAAACCTGATGACCCGAAATTTACTTGACCTTGTAATTGAACCCGATTTGACCCTACTTCAAAAATAATTTACAATTTTATGAAATACGGGCACAAAATTCGATTTCAAACCGACCTGAAACACATAACTCAAAATCAACCCGATAACTTAAAGGAACACCTCTACATTATATGAAGTACTACACGATGATTAAATATGTCATTTTATTATTTAGTATTAACTAAGAACTAAAAATCTTTGTATATACTCCCTCCTATTCATAGATAAATGGACATTTGAGTTTTGCACTAAAATCAAAGGGGAGTGGGTGACCACTTAAAAGTAAATGGAAAGCTCTCTTTTTTCATAAACGACATTGATATTTGTGTGTTGTGTTGTTGTAGTAAGAATAAAAGGGCAAAAAAATAACAAAAATAGAAATATGACATAATCAATAAATTGACCTAATAAGAAAATGTCTCTAAATAGATAAATAGGAGGGTGGAGGGAGTATCAAATTCATTATATGCTTGAATGTACAAGATAAATAAAACAAAGAAGGTTTTGATGTCCTCAAATATGAAAAGCGCAAAGGTCATAAAACGATTTGCTAGTTTGATACTTTTAGTTAGAACTTAACATATAAGCATTTTAGCCCATTGGTTGGCATGATGTAAATGACTTATGTTATCAAGTTTCTAGCATATTTGGAAACTCAATCCTATTGCATCAATCTTTTCACTTTAGTTTTCTCTTTGTGTTTCTGATTTTTGTGGGATCAATGAGTGCCCCTAACTGTAGTTAACTGTAGGGGCAAGGGCCAATTTCAATTCAATCAACACCCTTTTGTCTTTTAGGCAAAGGCTATTATGCTTGATGTTATCTAATTGTTACATACAAGATACAACCAAGGAAAAATTGGTTGCAAAAATATTAATAATTTGGGTGTATAGAATCACAACAACTAGCTAATTGGAGCGGGTGCGGAAGGTACTGTTGCACAAAGTGTAACATATGACATAGTTTTGTTGGTGTCGGGAAAAAAATAGTGTCATTTTACACAATTTCGATAAAATTTATACTTAAGTGTTGTACCTTATACACAAGTTGGTGTTGCTCATAAGATAGTATTGTCATTGTAAATTTTAAACGTAATTTGTAGCATACAATAAGTGAGAATGAGCAATTTAGTTGGATTCTCAAGTTATATGCCTCCTTACCAACCTTTCATTCAACATAACAATTAACGAAGCTGATTGTTGAACTATGAAGAGATATTTTATTTGGGATTGGCAAATAGGAGTGAATGATGGTGATGAATAAGTCCAGTCCGGAGTCGAGTGTAATTGCTCGAACTTGAGCTTAACTCGAGTTTGAGTGCGATTCAATTGCTTCGACATTTGGTGGGTAGACTCAAATATATGAAGCAAATAAAATGAGCAATTTAGAACTTGTGACTATGAGTTACAAAAGTGTTTAATAATTGCTGCTAACCTTGAAGGGCCTATTGGCGGCGGCGGCAACCTTCTGTCTTTCCTCTCCCCTCTCTCTTCTCCCTAACGTCAGTGTTTGTTGCAGGTAGTGAAGGCTCCATTGGTGTTTGGCTCCTTTTGGGAGTCTTTTTGAGGGCTTTGTGCGTGTTTCCATGGTATGTTCTCCGGTGTTGGTGTCCTTTCTAGGCGGAGTGTTTGGTGGTTGGTATGCTGTCGTTTCTCTGGTGGGTTGGGTTTTTTTTATTGGCGTTTCTATGGTGTTTTGGGTGGTTGATCTCGGTGGTTTTACAGATCTGCTCGAACAATACTAGTGCATGTGAGTTTACCAGGATTGAGGTACGATCCGGGTCGCGGAACGGGATCGGGGTCGCAATTCACTAGTGTTAGAAATTTGAGGTGGGATCGAAACGATTTTGGTTCGAGTTTTTTAGGGTCACGGATCGATTTATTTCGGATTGAGGTATAATTTTGGATCGATTACTTTTAAATGAAGTACTTTCTATTTTAAAAGTAAGATAAGTTACAAGTGAAAAAATAAAAAAAAGAAAAATAAAAGGATAGACCATACTCATGTTTAGTTTCATTTCCGAAAGACCAAGTTTTAATATGTTAAGTTTAAAAATGAGTTTTAAACATAAGTAGCTCAAAGGCCCAAACCTAACACTATTTATATCAAAACATACGAAAAAAACCCTAAGAAACTAAATAGATGGCGGCTGAATTGAATCAGTTCATCTTCATCAACGGAATTCACCATTTCTCCATTGATGCCGAGTTTAATACTCATTGATGGTATTTTTTTCTTTTTTTTTTTTTTTTCTATTTCTCTATTTTTCTTTTCCTTCTCTTTTCTCCTTCCTGTCCTGTCCTCTTCTCTTTTCTATTTGATTTAGTTTAAGCCTAAGATTGGATCGACTGAAAATAACGAACCAGATCGCGAATGACTCGCGATTGGGATCAAACGATCTGGATTGTGGTACGCCTACCAAACCTTCGATCTAGGCTACATTGGGTGTGAAGTTTTGGTGGTTTTAGGGTTGTTGGTGTTTTAGGTAGTTCTCTGTTACTTTAGGTCATCTTAGGTGTCTTGGGGCGTTTTTAGGTGTGAAGTTTTGGTCGTTTCTATGGTGGTTTAAGGTTGTTGGTATTGGATGGTGGCATTTTCTGGTGGCTCTAGTCTTTTGGACGAGTTGTTATTTGGTAGCACGAAGTTTTAGTGGAGATTTTTGTGTCCTTGATGCTAAATCTAGAAGTGTTGAATAATCAAGAGGGTGGCCGAAATTGAATTGGTGATGGTGGCATTTTTGTGACTAGTTTCTTTGGTCGGGTTTTGTTTGGTGGCTGATGTTTTGAAGTGGTGTTGTTGTTTCTAGTGTGTGGTGTCCTCCATGGTAGGTGTGTGTGGGGTGGTGGTCTTCTCCAGTTTTCTGTGGGTATCCTTCATGGGCGACATGATGGTGGATGGTATGTTAAATCGATGGGTTAGCTTAATGGGTGTGTGTTCTAAAGGGTGGTTGTTTAGGTTTTTGGTGTAGTTCGAGTGATTTCAATGGCGAGCTCGTAGAGGGACGACTACCTTTTGCCCTATTACTTTTCTAGTTGAGCTTGTACAAACCACATTAGTAGTTCATGTTGAGTTCTGCCTCCACGTATTGAGGGTCTGACAGTGTTGGTCATCCCCTCTTGGCTTGCTATGGGTTGAAGTGATATTTGTGGTTCATTTCTCCCTATTTTGTTATGGTGGCTCGAGGTTTCTCGTCTTGTTTCGATGTCTGAGAATGGAACGGCAGTGGCCGGTGGGTTATTGGGTGGTGAGATTGGTGTGGCGGCGGCTTCATGGTGTTCTCTTCTTTAATGGTGCTACCCTTTAGGTAACTTGTCAGTTTTTGGGCCTAGTCTTTTATTAGATCTTTTTGGTGTGCCAACTAGTATTAGGTGTAATTAATGGGCTAGCTTGTGTCTTTACCTAGGGTATTTTGACTTTTTAGGTCTTAGTGTTTATTTGTATTTGGCCCTATGGTGTGGTTTAGGTGTAATTGGTTGCTTAGTCCACTTTTCAGGTGTATCGGTCTTGTTAAAAGGTTCCCTCACATTTTATGGTTGTTAATGGCTTTTTCCCCATAATTTTTTGTGTCGGCGATTTCATATGATGTCTCTTTAATTTTCTTTGAATAAAATTCACTAATTTAAAAAAAAAAAAAAAATCTCAACCTGATAATTCACCATCAATAACAGTAGTGTCGTGGTCGAATTGGATGGAGATGAACCAGGACCATCCCACAAAGCAACCAAATCTAGACTAATCCACGATTTTCCCTTCATGATCACCTCTACAAAAATTTTAGAATGAGCAAGAGTCTCACCTTGTCTTATTGCTTCTGCCTCCAATTTGCGGTAGTGTGCCTGTTAAAAACAAATTAAAATTAGATAAAAATTAATCGTAACAAATTAAAATATTAATGTAATTTTACCTTACTTTGATTTTTTTTATCGTATTCAACAATGAGGACACGTTAGCCATCTTTGTCGCTTACTCCTTTGGTCCGTAATAACAGCATATAAGGAGTAGGCACTAAATTGCCAAATTCTTCTATCTATAAAAATATATTTATATTAGTATAAATGATTATAAGTGAAATAATTTAAAGATAGATAATGTTAATATAAAATATCATCCTTTGGTGCAATCACACGGCAGAGACGGGTCCACCACAATATTTAGGCAGGGGTGATGCATCGCCGTCCTGCTTGTTACTCTTACCTCGGGAGCTTTTGGCCTCAAACACTGAAGTATCTGAGTAATTTTCCAAGACCCTATAGAACTCCAGTGGAGTAAAGTTAGGGCAATGCGATTTTTGTTCTTCCGCAACCTTTACACCTCAACTTTTCCTTTCAACCCGCTCTCTTTACTGTTGCTCTAATATTAGAAAGACAAAATGCGTATATTCAAAAAAAATAACCATAGTTTAGTACAAGATTATATATGCGAAAAGATTGCAACAATAGTTAAATAGAAATACAGATACTAATATTAGTCTAACCCGAATCACTAAAATATTCGGCATCATCAATTTGCTTATCAACTGATAATATGAAATCAATATCAGGTTCTTCCTCGAGAATTGTGGTGGATGGTTTGAGCTCATCATCGCACTTAATGAACTTTCTAGAAGGATCGAGGAGTGATGACTCAATAATGTCTTCATGAGAGACATGAAATTTTATGTGCTCTTCCTCTTGAAACGTGTTCTCATCAATGTTATTGTTTTGTTCAACTCCAACTTCGTATTTCTTTGGCTTGACTTTAAACACAACTCGCCAATCTCGTAAATCTTGCCTTAAACTTGGATACGGTATGTAATATACTTAAGAAGCTTGACTTGCTAGGACAAATGGACGTACTTTCCATATGACCGATTAATGTGGATATCTACTATCCAGTAGTGTTCATGAATACGTGTGCTGGTGTCCATGTCTATAATGAGTCGGTTCGTACCAGTGACATTTGAACATGGTCACTCTCTTGATTGGCATTGCCGAATATTCAAGCTCTATAATGTCTTCAAGCCGACTATAGAAGTCATCTCCATCTTGACTTTTATCAATTGCTTTGACACACACTCCACTGTTATCTGTGGCATGTGCGTTAGTGTAAAACTTACACCCATTGACATGACAAATATTATAATTTTTAGCATATTTCAAATATCCTTCTGCCATATCCTTCAGTATTGACCATTCGTAACATTATCAAGATGATCGGCTCTAGCCTATAAAATAACATAATTGAGTAATATAAAATTGATGCAATATATCAATTAATTAAAGTTATTGAACTTACATATGCATTAAAGAATTTTGGAAATTCCTCTTCAACAAAAGCATCATACTCTTGACGTGGCATAGAAGGAAATCTCAAATGGAGCTCTCTAGTGAACATTCTCATATAAGGTTTAACTTCAAAACAATTCATCAGAATATACCGGTGTGCAATTTTAAGATCAATGGAATTCAACAATTTTTTCTTTTCCCCATCCCATAAAATCTTACAAGGTGAGTCAAAATTGAAAAAACGTCTGATCTGTTATTATTACAATCGCTATCCTCATCCGTCTTTATGTCTGCAGCGTAACTCTGGCTCAAAGTAATGATATACAAAAAGTAAACTTTCTTTGGCAAGATATTGATTGCACATTTATGCTTCAACATGAGCTTTGTTTCTCACATTGATTTTAAGATGCCGTAAGTACCTATATGTTGTGTATACAAAAGAATTAATACATATATATATATATATATATATATATATATATATATATATATATATATATATATATATATATATATATATATATATATATATATATAGTGAAACTTATAATGAAAATAAGTGGATGATGTGTATATAGCTTTCAAATGGGTACATCTACCTATACTGAACTGGTCCAGTTATTCTTGCCTCGTAAGGTCAGTGGACAGGCAAAAGCTCCATGCAATCAAAGAACGAGGGAGGGAAGATCTTCTCTAATTTGCATAGTATAACTGGTATTTCAACCTCCAACTTTCTCAAATCTACCATTTTGAGTTTCGGGGAAGTTAACATATGAAAAACAAGCTTAGCTCAGTGAAAGCTTCCCAAATAGGTAAAGAAAGCAATTCACAAAAAGCAATTAGAACTAAGCATTGCATGAAAACGTGACTTTTCAACACAAATATAGAATATTTAGTCATGTCAATGTTCCTTGCTAAGCAGGTTACATAACCATCTGAAAACCTCAAAGTCTTAAGCCAATCAAGTTGAACATACATTTGTCCATCATCTAGGGTGTATGATGCCATTAGGATTTCCCTATTGGATGCAATATACTTCTAATGCCAAGGTCTTGCAAGTCTCTACGTGCATTAAGATGATCGTTCGTTTTCTTTTCCACACGCAAAACTGTATTGAAAATATTATCGAAAATTTATTTTTCTATGTGCATCACAACAAGATAGTGTCTGATCATATTTGTTTTCCAATATTAGATCCCAAAATACACTCCTTTTTTCCCACCCTTCAGTCAACGGACCATAATACTCACTATATTCCCGTGCACCATTCTCACACTTTCTTCATCCCATGCATGTTAAGCTCCTCAAGTAACTCAACACCGGTGCGAGTATAAGGGGCATGATCCTCCTCCTGAACCCTTGCCATAAAATTAGCCTTGTTCCTTCTTCTGAACGGATGATAGTCAGACAAAAACATTCAATGACAGTCAAAGCAACACATTTTCCTACTATTTCTCAAATAAAAAGCCTTTGAATCAGACATGCAAATAAGGACAAGCATTTTTACCGTGAGTACTCCATCCTAATAACATCGAATATGCCGAAAAGTCATTGATCGTACACACCAAGGTCGCTCTAAGACAAAAGTTTTTTCGTGTGGACACATCATAGGTCACGATACCGTTTTTCCACAACATCTTAAGTTCTTCGATCAAAGGTTGCAAGTAAATATCGATGTTCTACTTTGGATTGTTAGGCCCTGGCACAATCACTGTCAAGAACATGTATGGTGTCTTCATGCACATCCACGAAGGAAGGTTGTAAGGTGTCAGAATCACTGGCCATGATGAATACTGCCTTCTCGAGTTTCCAAATGGGTTGAATCCGCCTGTATACAAACCGAGCCTCACATTTCTCGTCTCAGCTGCAAACACTGGATGTGCTGCGTTAAAGTTTAACCAAGCCTCCAAGTCTGATGGGTGACATATTTCCCCCTCTTCTCTGTGGTGCTCAGCGTGCCATCTCATTTCACAAGCAGTAACTTAAAAGGCATACAATCGTTATAATAGTGTACTTATGGGAAGATATATAAATTGTTTCCTTGCAATGCGTTTATTTCCCAAATCGTCTTTAACCCACCTTGTTTTCAAACATGTTTCGCATCCTCTAGTATCCGCCGTACGACCCCAGTAGATCATACACCCATTAATGCAACAATCAATACTCTCTAATTGCAATCCAAGCCCCGCTATTAGCTTCTTTGTGTCATTAAAACTATATGTCATCAAGTTAGGTTGGGGTAAAGTCTCATGCATCACATAGCACAACTCGTCATACAACCTCTCTGAACAATTATGATCTGCCATTAAATTCATCATTCTCTCGATAATCGACATTTGAGAGTAAGTTTCGCACCCAAAATACAACGGATTATTTGCAGCACTTAGCATGTCGAAAAATTGTTTAGCTTGAGGATTCGGATCTTCTAAATTACTACCATCATGAGCCATTGCGTAAACCTATGATAAATTTTAAAAAACAAACTAATTATTATTATCAAAATACAAACCAAAGAGTATATTAATTCAAACTTAATTATTGATGAAACTATAAATTTATATATAAAAACAAAAAATATAACACATAATAATCATACAGAAATAAAACAAAACACATAAAAGCAAAGAAATTATAAGCATACCTTATATTTTAAGAGAATTTTCTCCTAAAAATACTAATTTTTGAGGAGTACAATCTCCCTCAGAGTAGATGGTTGACAAGGAAACTCTAGAGCTCTTGGCCTACTCCTGGAGCATGTGTTCTTTCTTCATTGCTTCAAGAACAAAGTCATCGTTACAGCAAATGTAAATTAGTATGTTACATATTGAACAAAAATGAGAATATTATATCATAAATTCTTTATTATTATTACAAGAAAATATACTTCAATTTCACCATTGTTAATAGGCTAATAACTAAAATTCCCAAAACCAATAAACAACAGCTGAACAAGAGTACACTTAAGTGTAATTTTGGACATGTGCAAAATGTTTGATAGCACAGGATATCTTATTGCAAGAGTACACTTAGGTGCGGCTAATAGGCTAATATCCTTTGTTTTCACTATTCTGTCTTGCAAAAAAGGATTAGTAATGCCCATTGTAACATGATTCGCTAGTTAATTTACCTATTGTATTCGCAATTCGCTCAAAATGACCCTAAAACAGCCCAAAACTGATCATAATTCGCTTTTTTTTTATTCGCAATTCGCAAGGAGATTAGTAAATCATGTGACAATGAAAATGCCATCAAAAAGGAGTACACTAAGGTATAGTTTTGGGCATGTGCAAGATGTTAGAAACTCAAGCCACACATCAACATCCTCTCAAATGTCAAATAACTAGATAGTATCGTCATCTATGAACTTGAAATTTCATAGACAATGCATCAACCGCATAGAGTAAAACAAGGCCGCATCACATCGAATTGACCGCCTTGTATAAGTGTAAACAAACTACACTTTGGACCAAATCAAGGGATATCTTATATTTCAACCGATATTTAAGTGCTATGATAACCGCATCACCCTCATAATACTATGTAACTATTCAATTCTAATATAAATTTTGCCCATTTACTCTCACATTTCACAAGTCAAAAAGTTCTAGTAAGGTCATATCAGTTCAAACCTAATATGTATAGTTCAATTTCAATTCAGTTTACACCTCGGTTCAATAACTTCCAATAAGTTAAGTTGAGTTTTCAACAACAATGCTAAACCCTAATCTCAACTAACTAGAGTCGACTATATGAACCAATCAATAGTTCCACTTCAATAGATCAATTCAGTTCTAATAAACTTAATTGTGTTTTGTTCCAATAAGTTTCACCCATCACTTATGCTCGAACATTTTTACCATCCAATAAGTTCTGATAAATTTAGTCATAACTAACAAGCCCATGTCCTTACAATGACACTCAATCATCATCTCAAAGAGTCCCGTCCAAGACAGAGTCTGAAGAGTGCGGAAAAAAAAGCTAACCAATATTCTCATCACGAGGGTCCTTACAATGACACTATGAGACATAAGTAGGACTATAAATAATTCAGATATACTAGCAGCATTTTCCTATACTATTAACTGGCATATCTCATTTTACTAATCTCAAAACACTTTTTTTTTAATACAAAAAAAATATATGATGTTAAACCCTAATTCATTCCCCTTCTTTTAAAACAAAATTCCAATAAGGGTTCATAATAGTATGAATACAACCAAACCAAAGCATGATGTTAAACCCTAATTTTTTCACATGGGCAAGTTACGAGCAATTTTGCCCTAAAATCAACTTATGAAGTAAACAATAGAACTCAATGTAAAAATCATGACTTCACAATTGATAAAACAATTAGAAATACCAGCAGAAATCAGAAAAACAAATTACTAATGTCCGGATCATACTGCGCATAAGAATTAACATTTGGATAATTAAATGATAAAGGGAAATGATTAAACAAATCAAAGGTTTGAGAAATTGTTTCACCTTCTTCAACCTCCATGATGTAGTTTTCTCTGGTTTTTTATACTACCAATCTGACATTACCAGATGATTTCAGTTATAAAACCGCCGGTGTTTGGTAAATGAGAATGTAAATGGGGGAGACTTACACGTTCCTCTTTGATTTACATTAAATGATAAAGAGAATAGTTTTCAAGTATAGGTAATAAATAAAGAAAGAATGAATTTTGTAGATGATATTAAAAGAGAGTTAAAATGTATTGATGAAATTAAAAAAAAGTGATGGGCCATCACCAAAAGATGAAAATGATGTAAATTAAGTAGAACGGATAAAATGAAAAATTCACCAAATGCAATGGGACGGAAGAAGTAATATTTTTAATAAAGTTTAAGAATGAAAAAGGAAATAATTGAAATAGTTACAAAATTATTAATTTATCCTTATTATATTTTTGTCTTTTTATTTCATCAATGGTAAAAGTGTTATTTTCTAACAAATTCAAGTCTCACTATAAATATTCTCCTACCCATTATTAAACATTAAAAATGATACTTGGAAATTTGAGACTTGAAAGGCCCATGCCCATAACCCATATACAAACATAATACTTTATTTAATCCAAGTCTTCGACCCAAAGACCCAACCAATTCCCTCTACAAAAAACACCTCCCATTGAAATCGTATCAATCAAGCTTTTTGGTCATAAATGGGTTCATCTCATTTTAAATTTACTCATTTTTTATCGAAG
The DNA here is from genome assembly GCF_026212465.1 of Amaranthus tricolor. Classification (NCBI taxonomy): domain Eukaryota; kingdom Viridiplantae; phylum Streptophyta; class Magnoliopsida; order Caryophyllales; family Amaranthaceae; genus Amaranthus; species Amaranthus tricolor. The sequence continues at coordinate 2,243,612 of NC_080062.1, forward strand.
TCGCATTAATTGTGTTATTTTAAACTATTTTTATAAAACGCTTTATGTACCAGTGGATATTGAATTTTTATTTTTTTACAAATGAATCTTTTATATAGACCCGTCTCATGGTGAGACAGTCTTATACAAGATGGACTGTTTTAAAATAGATTTATACCAGTGTCGTTCCTCACAAATTTTTGACCCTAGGCGAAACATAGAAAAAAGGGTCTTGTAAGTAAATTTTCGGTTCTTTTTTTCTCCGACTATGAATCATAAAGTTTCTCTTCTTTTCCATCACATTAATGTCAAATAAAATGTACAAATTTAAGATCGTAAAATGATAAAATATTTATGCACATACTAATTTTCAACAATAAAGATTAATTGAATTTGAGTCTTAGACGATTGCACCTCAAAACTACCCTCAGAAACAGCCCTGATTCATACAATAATTTTTGATTATTAGTTGGATTTTTAATTGGTTTAAATCATACTCGAGTCAGGTTCATTCAAAGGTTTAAATTGATTTAAATCTGAATTTAGACTTGAGCCTATACCAAGTCGGTAATAAATTGATTTTGATTAAATTTAAAAAGGGTATAAGGGGCCGTTTGGTTGGGGGTAATAATCAAAGGGAAAGGGAATGAAAATACTCAATTACCTTTGTTGTTGTTTGTTTGTCACTTTCTATCATTCCCTTTCCCCCATTTTAGTTTTGGGTTTACCCCAAACTATTATCCCTCATTCCCCACCCCCTCCTACACTTTCCCATTCCATTCCCCACTTCATTACCCATCACTTAAAATTTGAACTTTGATTTATGGGTATTATTATAATTCGCCACAATTTTCATTTTACCGCCACCCTCTAATTAATTACGAATTTGCCCCTAGACTTCAAAAAATTATGAATTTGCCATTGGACATAATAACACTATTATCAACTAAATTAATAAAAAAATTATTAATAAAAAATTAAAAATTAATTAACAACTAAATTTTAATTAATATATTATTATTATATTAAAAAATAATTAAACAAACAAATAAATTATTTAAATTCAAAACTAATTATTATAATAACATTATCATAATATAATATTATATTAAAATAAAATAATTTATTACAACATTTATTTAAATAACAATAACTTAAAAAATAAATTAATTAAACAAAAAAATTTCATAATTCGAAAATAAAAAAAATACCAGTCGCACTTTTTGTGCGACTGGTAATTTTTTTTTAAAAAAAATTGTTATTAATTTTATTTATATTATTATTGCTATTATTATTATTATTATTATTATTATTATTATTTGTAATCAATGGAGCTAGAAAGATACATATTACAGGAAAAGATGATACAAATTAATGATATTTTTTAAAAAATAAGTTTATCAAGTTTATCATATAATAACTAGTTATTTTTGGAAAAAATATAAAAGAATTTAAAAACTCATAATTTGATTCCTTAACTTGAACCAAACAGTCACAAAGGGAATCAATGAGCATTTCATTTCGTTTCCTGAACACAGCTAAACAACTAGGCTAAATTAGGGGAATCCATTCCTTTCTCCTCCATTCCCTTTCCTCATTCCATTCCGATTCTCTTGTGCGAACCAAACGGCCCCTAAATCATATTGGGTGGATAATAGTTTAGTACAATAGTATTAGGTAGGGATCGGCATTAAAGGGTATGGATCGGGTCTGAACCCTACTCGAATTCGGAACCTAATTTTAAGGTAGGATCAAACCCGAACCCTGATATTAATAGTCTAAAAATTTAGACCCTGACCCAGACCAGATTCTGGACCCGGACCCTTAGGGTCTAAAATCATACCCTAAAAACTTTATTTTCTTCTTTGAAATTTTCAGAATAAGGTTGTATTAATTCAGCCATGAAATGTTGTTGCTGCTTGCATCTATATGGACAAAGTTTGCTATCTTACCTATCAAAATCGTGCACCTCTTTCTCCCAATTTTGGGAGAAGTCATTGAGAAGCCCTAAAATTTGAAGAAGCCATCAAAAAATCGAGAAAATCAAAATTAAAGGAAAAATAAAATCAACAAGAAAAAAATAACCAATTTCGTGTACCTCTTTCTTCCTAGACGCCATTGACTAACCTTAATATTTGAAGAAGAGATTGAGAGAAGGGGGAGTAACCGAACAAGAGATTCAGGAAATGAGGACATAGGTGGAAGATGAGATGAAGCAAGAAAGGAAGGAAGCAGCTACGTCAGAAGAAATGAGGAAATGAGGTTAAATGAAACAGAAACAAGAGCCAAGAGGGGAGGAAGGAAGCAACTAGGTCAGAAGCAATTGGAGTTGAGGAAATATAAAAAATAAAAAGGTCCAAGGGTCGGGTCTGGGTCTACTCGGATCGGAACCTTATAATATTTTTTAGACTCGGACCCTTAGAGTCCAAAAAAATAGACCCTTACCCTTAAAAAAGGGTAGGGTTGGGGTAGGGTCTTAGACCCTTGCCCATCCCTAGTATTAGGTTTTGAAGTGGGTATACACATGTGCTTCAAGTTAATGTGGATTCAAATTAATGGTTTGTTTGACAACTTGAAATTCATTTCTAAATGTTGAATTGGGTTAAATATTATGTTTGGTAAATTTTAAATTTGAAAATGTGAAATTGGGTCAATTCTATATAGAATTTCAATAACAATGTAAAATTGGTCAAGTATCAAAATCTGCAAATTTCAAGCATTTAGGTGTCATTTACAATTCTTGAATTTGAATACCAAATTAAAATTTTCTATTTTCAAATGAGTTCTATGTTCCCAAACACTACCTTAGTCGATTTGGGTACGATTTAAATTAATTTAATGTTGGATAAACTTATGTTTGAGTTTAGCATCGAGTTGAATAATATTAAATTTGGATCAAATTCATAATGCTTTTATGTTACAAGCCGAGTCAAATTGAATTTTAGATTACTTTAGAGTAATATTGCGTTCAACTATTTAATATTTGGGTTGGTATGTGTCTTAATATTTTGGGATCAAATGGACATAAGAGTAGTGATGTATCTATCAAGTCATAAGTCAACATTAAGTCCGATTCAAGTCGATTGAGGTCACCACATTTCAGGTCAACATAAGGGTTGTGTGCATTTATTTTTAGATTGAGCGTTAATCAAAACAATGTTAGATTTGAGTATGCTATGCCAACTAATTAGCTCGAGTATGTCAAATTCTAGTCGACTTTATACCAAGTTGGTCTACATGGTTTGAGTCTAAGTCGACTTTATAAACTTTTATATTCTAATTAAATGTCAATTTAGTTACTTGGCTAGGTTTTTAGTTGGATCTTTTTTTTCTTAGGTCACATTTGTTTGGCTCATCACTCATGTTACATTAAAACAAGGTTTGGTTTATGTCTAGCTTCTTTAGGTCATCATAGGTTTAATACTACAATTATACTGAATTGGATTAGGTTTGGTTTACACTAACGTATGAGGTGACTCAAAATCATGTCGCATCAATATAATTTAGGTTTGAGTTGGTTCTACTACAAAGAACTATGAGTTTGCGTTATCTTTAGATTGCCTCATTTGGAGTTCACATTGTATTTTAGTCACGCGTTATTAAGTTTGCATTAAGTTTTTATTGAATAATACCATATTTGGTTAATTATGAATTTGGGTTAATTATAATTTTGATCAATAATAGATCTTGATCACATTGAGTTAAATTTTGAAAGAAACATACATGGGTAAACTCAGCTTTCTTACAATTCTTGTTAGATTGTAAAATTATTTTCCTTGGTCAAATTTTAAATAGGTCATTCTAGATTTTCATGTTAAGTTTGAGTCATTTTAGTCAGCTTAGAGTTTTGACTTGAGTTAAAACGAGTTTGTGACATGAAAAGCCAACCAAAAGTCACAAACTCTTTTTAAATCAAGTCAAAACTTTAAGTTGATCTAAAATAATTCAAACTTAGCATGAAAATCTAGAATGACGTATCTAATATTTTGGTTTGAACTCGATTTGACGTTGATTTGGGTTAATTATAAGTTTGAGTCAACTTTATTGATATTAATCTTTTATAATTTATAATAAAGCACAATAAAAGAAATATTTAAGATTGAAATAATACATCGATAAACATGCGAAATTAAATGAAATATTTAATTAGAATATGAAAGTTTATAATTTGATTAACAAATGGAGCGAAACAAATGAAGTTTAACAAATTTTTAAATGAGACGGTCTCATTGTGAGATAATCTCTATTAAGTTGACCCATTTACATTTAGTGCGTTAAAATAATAAAAATAATCAACTATAGAATTTGACTAATTATAAATCTGTCGAGACAAATGATGAAATACCCAACTATCATTGTCGGGTTTAATAACTTCAACCCATTCACACGGCCCACAATAAATAAATCGGATCCACCCTTCCCAACCATCTGTCATCTCTGAATTGGACCTCATATTTTCTATATTTTCTCAATAAATTCTCCACCATTTTTATCTTCCTCCATTTTCGCTACTCCAATCTGTACCTTACTTTCTCTCTCTTCCCCCATAACATCCGGTACGTCCTTTTTTGTTCTCTTCGTCCTTTTCGTTCTCTTTCTTCTTCGTCTCATATTCTCATTAGATCTCAAATTTCTTTCCGACTATGTTCTTGACTTCTTGTGTTAATTTGATTTGATTTATTTTCAATGTAAGGATTAGGGTTTTTATTTTTGTTGTTTTCGATTTCGTATTTGTTGTTAGATTGTGTCTTTGGTTTAGATTCTGAACTTTTTCGATTGCTTTTTTCTTTGTTACGCTATTGATTATTACTTTTTTGTTGATTTATTGTAGATTAATTAATTAATTAACTAATTTCGTGCGAAATAAGTTTGTTGACGCATTGACTGTGTTTGAATTTAATTTGCGTTCAGGTTTGATTGAAGTTCAATAATTGATTTCTTGATTGTTTATTTATTGATTTTGTCTTGCCTATACGTTAATCAATTGATTCAAAACGACAGTATTAATATTCTTTAATGATTTGCAAATTGATAGTAAGATTCATGAAAAGAACCGCAAAATCTGCCATTCTTGTTAATAACTTGCAAATCCATATCTGTTGATTTTGGGTTTTTTCTTTTGTCTGCTTAAAACTTTGTTATTCAATAAGCATTGTGAAAAAATTAGGGTTTCTTAGATACAGTTGCATTGAGGCCTTAATTTTTGAAAATTAAATTTAGAAATTGAAACCACGATGCTTGGTTGATTTAATAGATCTACAAATAATGTTGCATTGTTATTATTATAGAATGCCATTCAGATTTTGGACACGCCCCTTTTCCCTTATTGGAACAATTTAGGGTGGAAGTGAACTTAAATTTATCAAGATATAAGATTTATGGTTTATATCGTAAAGGCGGAAAGTTTTGGTTGCACTTTAACATACTACGTCTTGTTGGAATTTTCAAATTGTTGCCATAAGCAATTGAGATTAAGGCTTTGGCATTGTTTTTTTGAAAGCTTTTGATGAGATTCTGGCTTATATGTTGTGCTTTTGTGGTGCCAGATTGTGAAAATGACAGCTGATTCGTCAAGGGAAGAAAATGTGTACTTGGCCAAGTTGGCTGAGCAGGCTGAGCGCTATGAGGAAATGGTGGAGTTCATGGAAAAAGTTGCAAAGATGGCAGATGCTGAGGAATTAACTGTGGAGGAGAGGAATTTATTGTCTGTAGCTTACAAGAATGTTATTGGTGCAAGGAGGGCTTCTTGGAGGATTATTTCCTCTATTGAACAGAAGGAGGAAAGCAGAGGAAATGAAGACCATGTTGCTACCATTAAGGAATACAGGGGTAAGATTGAGACTGAGCTTAGCAAGATCTGTGATGGGATTTTGAATATCCTCGAGTCACACCTCATCCCTTCAGCTTCCTCAGCTGAGTCTAAGGTCTTCTACCTTAAGATGAAGGGTGACTATCACAGGTACCTTGCTGAGTTCAAGACTGGAGCTGAGCGCAAGGAGGCTGCTGAAAATACCCTTTTGGCCTACAAGTCTGCTCAGGTGCGTTTATGTCTCATGATATTATTTGTTTATATTTTTTGCGGTATCATATTTGTTCTTTTTATTGACTTGTGCTGGCGTAATTTTTTTGTTTTTCTTTCAAGGATATTGCTCTTGCTGAATTGGCCCCAACTCATCCAATTAGGCTTGGGCTTGCTCTTAACTTCTCAGTCTTCTACTATGAGATTCTGAATTCACCTGACCGTGCCTGCAATCTTGCAAAACAGGTATCATATTCTAATGAACTTGATGATACTGCTTGTTGCTAAAATGAAATTATCATGTGTTAGTGAGAAGCTTTATTGTTGAGCATGCAAACCATTAGCTTATTGAGTTCCTTTTGTGCCTATGTTTGGGAGGTAATTGAATTATGCTTCTTTTAAGCTAAATGTTGATTTCATAATGATTATGTTTAAAACATATAAGCATTTTTAGAAAACAGCTACATAGTAAACATTGTTTCTGACATGGATGACCATCTAAATTCACTTGGCTTTTTAACTCTTTTCTGAGGTTGCTCATGGTCTAGACTCTAGAGTTTATGAGTTTGTGTGCTGTTAGACTTGCAACTAATTCTTGTACTCTGTAGGCTTTTGACGAGGCTATCTCTGAACTCGACACATTGGGAGAGGAGTCATACAAGGATAGTACATTGATCATGCAGCTTCTGCGAGACAACTTGACTCTTTGGACTTCGGACAATGCGGTATTAACTTTTTCTATGCCTGTTTAGTTATTGTTTGGTCTATTTGAACTTGATTTGCATTTTTGTGATAAATATTTTTTTTTAAAATTGTGTTGTTGAAGATTCAAAATTAAATATCTTGTTGATCGAGATGGAAAAAATTAATGATACTGTTGACTGATTGGCTCCATTGTGAGATGAATTTATGTATGGCATCATATGGGAAAAGGAACTGATTGCGTGTATGCAACAGATGAAGTTAAAATGAGATTTATCAACGTAAAGTTTGAAAGTAATATTCAAGGAAGGCTTGAACTTCCTTTCTGAAGTTATTAGGACCACGCAATTGATATGATGTCCCAAGTCCCGATGATTTCTGACGTAGTATGGTTTTACTGTGGGTGTTCTAAGCCACCTCTCCTTAGCAATGAGGTTGTTTTCTAATATTTTGCCAGTCTATCTTGCACTTGTACTTTGCACTCTGCATTTGTGCTCCTGCTACTGCAAGCATCGATATTTAGTTGTTTTAAGAATTCAGTCATTACATAAATCCTATTCTTGACTTTATGATATTCGTAATTTTTTGGGGGTTTTCAAAGTTGAGAAAGAGACAATACGGTCTCAAAAGCATTATTTATCTTTGTTTTAGTTTATAGTGAATTTGCTTGAGCAGGCACCCTTCTCTTAATCTCTTTGTTTGATTATCTGATTTCCCCCCTGTTGTGTCTGACATGATATAGCCTTTAGCTACAATCTCGACTCTTCATCTGACCGTTTTAATCTATCTTCTTCAGGAGGAGGGTGGTGACGAGATCAAGGAAGCTGCAGGAAAACGTGAATCAGGCGAGGGTCAGCCACAGTAGTGATAAGTTGGAGATTATGCTTTGTATTTTGAGCATGAAACTCCAGTATAGTAGCTAGGTTTATTAGATTCATATCGTCTTTAGTCTAAAGTACCGGTCCTACCTCGATTTAGTCATCTCTTTTCATCTTAGACTTAAGCGGCCTTACGCCATGTTAATTTCTATGTTCGATGTGTGAGTTTTAGTTGCAATTCAACCTTTGTCATGGGCAGAAAGGGAGTCACGAGGCACGACTCACAAAGTATTTGATTTTTGCAGTAGTCTTAGAGGTTTTGTGTACTCATGTTATTGTTTGCTTATGTTAAAAGTATTTAATAATGGTTTTGTTTCGTTTGGAGTTAAAGTTACCAGGATTTGGTGTGGACTATTATGGAGTACTTTTTTGGGCTATTAGTACGTGCCCATCTTTCTTGGCGTGGTTGTATAAATTTTAACTCGTGATCAAATTTAATTACTAGTAAGTGGTTGCTGATCTGTTTGGCACTTACAATATCTGTCAGATTAGAAAATCAGCTTTTTTAGTGACGGTTCTCAAGCTCAAGCTCAAGCTCAGTTCATATGTTGTTAGCCTAATTTAAAAACAAAAAAAAAAAAATTTCAAATCCCAACAGCAGTTTGTGAGTTTCAAAAAACACCTTCTATATTCCAATGAATTATTAACCACTTTTTTTGAAAACTACCTAGGTAATTATTATGCATTAATCTTAATAAAAAAAACTTTCATACTAAATATTCAAAATCAAATATAATTTCATTTTGAATTGACCCTCAATAACGTCTATAAAAAAAAACTTCTTTATAACTATTTAATAACTGATTTTTAATGCAACTTACATCGTTTTAATGTAGACTTATGTTATATAATCCTAACTTACATCATAATATGCCAATTTATATAATATATTATTCATATCGACTTTTTAAAGACTTCTTCATGATTAGTGCAATCTTAAGTTAGACTTAATGCCAAATTATATAATATATAATATATAACACATTAAATTTAATAATTAATACCAACTTAAAAGCACAATTAATCTCAACTTAAATATTATGGTTAGTGCAATCTTAAGTTAGACTTAATGCCAAATTACATAAAATTTAATTTCTACTTACATCAGACTTCATACTAACTACAACTAACTAAATGCCAACTTAATTCAAACTTTATGTCAACTTACGTCAGGCTCAAAATCAGCTTAAACATTCTTTGCCAACTAAAAATACATCGTTCTCTGTAAGTTGGCATTAAATATGATGTAAGTTGACATTAAGTTTGATATTAAGTTTGATGTAAGTAGGCAATAAGTCTGATGTAAATTGCCATTAGGTAAGATGTATATTGGCATTAAGTCTGATGTAAGTAGATCTTAAGTGTGTTGTAAGTTGGCATTAATCTGATGTAAGTTAACATTCAATTTGATGTAAGTAGGCAATAAGTGTGCTGTAAGTTGGTATTAGATATGATATAATTAGGTATCACGTATGAAACGTAAATATAGTATAAATATACATTAAGATGATATAAGTAGATATTAAGTGTACTATAAGTTAGTATTAAATCTGATGTAAGTAGGCATTAAGTGTGTTGTAAGTTTGAACTAAATCAGACGTACGTGTGCATTAAGTTTGATGTACTCATGTAAGTAGGCAATAAGTGTCTTGTAAGTTGGCATTAAGTATGTTGTAAGTTGGCATTAAGTCTGATATAAGTTGGCATTAAGTCTGATTAATTACATCAGACCTAATAATCACTTATATCAGACTTCATCCCAATTTACATTAGATTGAATACCAACATATATCAAACCCAATACCAACTTACAATAGAATTAAAGCCAACTTACATTAGACTAAATGCCAATTTACATCAACTTAATGTCAACTAACTTCAGACTCAATGTCAATTTATATTAGACCTAAAATCCACTTATATCAAACTTAAAACTCATTCATATAAGAATTAATGTCAACTTACATCAGACTAATTCCAACTTATAACAGTTATAAACCTACAACATATATAATGTTAACTTACAATAACCATAATCCCAAACTTACATCAAATTAAATGTCAACTTACATCAACTTAATGCCAACTTAGATTAAAGAAAAAATAGATTGGTCTCTAAACAAAAAAAATAAGTCATCCAATAAGTCATCCAAATTCTCTACTAACTCAAATTTTCTTTCCATAAACTAAACTCAATTATTCAGCAACATATATAACTTTTCAAAAACATAACTTAATAGAGAATATATAAAAATATGAAAACGAAAAAATGAATCAAGAATATGTTTAATTACATATTAGTAAACAAATAATTACCAGAACAATGATAAATATGTCGAATATACCTTAAAAAAGAAAAAAATGAATCAACAAATAAATGGATCAAACTTATTTACCTGTGAACAAAGAAGAATAGAGAATATGAAAAGATGAAAATATTAATCAAACTTGTTAATTCAATACGTAATGGTCTGAATTTTGAGAAAATATGAGAAGAGAAAAGCTTGAGGATGGAGAGTATAGGAAAAAGAAAGGTGAAGAGGTTGATGAAAGAAAAAAAAGACTGACATAATTGGTGCACAAATAATGAGGTAACTTTTTGAAACTCACAATTTCAGTTTTTTTAAAAAACTCAACCTTTATTTTTTTAAAATTAAATTATATGCGCTGGCCCATGAAAAATGGTCATCTGAATTGCATTTTGTATTGAGCTACTTTGGTGAAATGTCTTCTTGAGAGAATCACAAAATAAAAAGTCTATATGCTAATAATTTGTATTAGTTGAACTGTTTAATTTATGTATGAAGTTTGTTTCACTATGAGGCCGCCTTGTACAAGAATTTATGTTTTGCGATCATTATTTACAAATTTTTGTATGAAACAGTCTCAACGTGAGATTGAGTCTGGGTTTAATTTTTTTTGACCCTTATTAGAATTGGGTATTATGACTCTAAATGCCCATTCCTATTTCTACTCTAGTATCTACTTCGTATTATTTGTTTAATAAAATAACTTTTTTCAGTATATATAAAAGAGAGTTTTTCTAAACAACTTTCACTTGACGAAAATGTTTTGTGTGCCACACTACTTCTTTAGTTGCAAGAGATACTAGGTTTTATTAGATTAAGAAACTTATTGAACTTCTGTGAAGTAGTCTCTCTTTTTTAATGATGTTTGCATGAAAGAATATTTTTTTCAAAATTTGTGATATAAAAAAAAGAGTTTTTTATAGGAATAACAAATAGAACACCTAAAAAAACAAATGAGAATTTTTTAAGAAACATATGGAATAAAGTTTAATTTTAATTAGACTAATCTCATAAAGTATATGAATGAGTTTGATTGTACAAATCTTGAATTGAGTAGGCACAATCGCACAATAGTAGATTCGAATTTTAAAAGTACTTAAATAAAAGAGTTAATTGATTTAGGGATTTTTTGTGATTAACTTTCAAAACATCATACTATAATCAGTAGTCACATAATAAAAGAAGATGGGTCAGGTGATAGTCAAACTCAAAACTTTTTTTTTTGTTGTGATATGACCAAATGTCGATCACTAATAACTTAAGTGATAATTTACAATTTTAAAGTGATAAATTATACTCCATCCGTTCTTGTAATAAGTTTTCATTTGCTATCTTATAGTGTTCACATAACAAATCTTTCTATTTATGTTGAAAACTTTGAAAAAAAATTATCTTATTTATCCTAGTTTTAATATTTTAATAATATTTGTGGTACTAACGTATCTTCCAATAAATTTATTTTTATATTTTTATATTTTTTATGATCACCACGTGTTTTTCACTAATTTTATAAAATTATTTTTTATTAGTTATGGTCTTTATATTTTTTTACTAATTTTCTTATAATATTTATAGTCTCCACTTTTCTTTTATCAATGTTATTATTCAATAAAATAATATATCTGCTATCTAAAAAATTCAATTTTCTTAACTCCTGTAAACATTGCTTGTAGAAACTTTAATAAAAAAAAAGAAAGAAAAATTTTTAAGTGATTATTAATTAAAATAAGGTGTTTATATGAGTTCATTTATAATGAAAGGTTTTTTTTTTTTTTTTTTTTTTTTTTTTTTTTTTTTTTTGAATTATACTCCCCAATTCAAATTACTTGTCCCATTTTCTTATTGGATAAAGTCATTTTAGTTATCCCATTTTCTTTTTTGGCATGGATTTTTTTACCAAACTACCCTCATTCCCCATGTGATATTACCAAAATTACCCCCACTTAACTTACTTACATATACTAATTAACCCTCCCCAACATAATTAAGAGACTAACTTTCCCTCCCTTCTCCATAAAACCTACCCTCCCCCCCCCCCCCCCCCCCCCCACTCTCTGATTTAACCTAACCTTAAACATCGTGCCTCTTCATCATCTTTTTCATCTTCATCTTCATCTTCCTGTGTTTATTGTTCATGTTTGAAGATGAACATTATCATCTTCATCATTTGTCCTCTTCATCCTCATCCTTAGTTTCCCTTTCTCCCCTCTTCGACTTCATCCTTAGTTTTCCTCTCTCTCTCTCTCTCTCTTCGTCATCTCTCTCTTCACTGATTTAACCTAACCCTAATAAACCCTAAAAGTAGATTTTGGTTCACCTTTCTCTTTCCTCTTTGATCTTTCTTCGTAGATCTGCTTTTTGAAGTGAATTCACCAAATTCGTGTCTTTCATGGGTTGCTTCCTCTGAGGAAAATGATTTAGTGGGTCCTCCTAATCCTTGGTTTGACTACTACCACTACGTCCCTCCATCTCCTACCATTTCTATGAAAACGGATCCTTATTGAGGAAGAGTGTTGAATTCAGAGGAAGAAGAAATAGAGGGTTTGTTTGACTTACATCTAGATCTAAAGGATCTTTATATTGAGGATTTTTTCCCCTCTTCAAACGAAGAGTCACTTGATGATGCTCATCTGAATTTGAGACTCGTGTTTGTGTTTGCCCAATGATTTTTTTAGGGTATAAGTTTGATTTCTAGCTGCAAAAAACCCTAAAAATGTGATTTGCCACCAATCTTAGCTTTTGAGGGAATAAGCCACCAAACATGATATTTAGTAGTTATTCTCTAACCAGATTCAGGAGGCAACATGTAGGGTAGGGTTCTCTGCGATGAGAATATTTGTTCTCTAAGAGAGACAACAAGTTGATAATGTTTGAGGCCGTACAAAATCTGTTCTTCTTTTTGATTTCATTAAAATGTTTAGTCTAAAACAAATTCATGACATGTCATACATGATGTTTACATTCTAAACATTTTTTTGACCTAGTGTTTCCCAAGAGGGAGTATTCACAGTTAATGCAAAAGTATACTCATGTATTTTCATATGTGCTTCTTTGCCTTTGTAATTTCCCAAAAAATCTATTATGTGTTCATTTGTTGCTGCTGATCTTTGTTCTATGTTTATATGATTTCTGTTTCTTCTGCTTCCTCATTTGTTGCTGGACTTTGATCTTGTTCTTGTGATGTATTTGCTGGTGCTGGTTCATCATCTGTTGTTGTTGCTGTTGTTCTCATTCCTGATTCATTATTGGTCTGTGATGTTCCTTCTCCCTTTTGGTGGAAAATCTGTTGATCATTTATACCTAAGTAGAACAAGATGATGTCAAACATGTTCTTGTCTACTTTTGTGTCTAAATAACGCAAGGAATAGTAAATGATCTCCCACCTTGCACTCAAATACTCAGGGAGTCTTTCCTCCCTTGCGAGTTTTGTCTTGTTCATGTGAGGAATGTGATAGTCTATATTCCCCAATTTTCTTAAAACTTCAACTTTACATGCTTGTAAAGTGATCCAAACAAATTTCATAGTAGTTAGTTGTAGAGATTTGTCCCCATTGCTTTGACTTAGACCCATCGCTTTGGCAATAGTAGCTTGACTTTTTTTTTCGGCCTTTTTAGGCTCTTAAACTTTGTATCATCAAAGATGATTTGTCCCCTTGATTTCTTCCCAAGCCTTTTGCTGTTTACATTTATTGGGAATGGGTTTTATTGTTGTTGCTGTTTGACTTGACTCCATATTCTTGAAATGGTCTTTCTACTGACCTTGTACTTTGTTGACATATCACCCAAGATTTCATGTGCTATTGTTGACAGATAAAAGCAATTCATGCATTATTTGTTTTCTACTGTAGTTGTCTAATTTCCTTGATTTTTTCATATTAATTGAAGTTCAAGCAATAAATGAAGTTAAAAGTGTGGTTTCATTAATTGTGGTTGTCCCTTTTATAATGCTGCAGCTTTTTCCATGTGATGGTTCTATTTTGCTTGGTGCCAAAGTGCTCTGAGCTGATTTTTTGGCAGATATTTTGGTGTTTCTAGCACCAAAGATGAAATTTGTGAATTTTTCAACTTTTTAGCTTCATTGTACTTGGCGCCTCTTTGTTCTGTTTTGGCTGTGTGTTTGATTTCTGATTTGACTGTGAGTTTCTGTTTTGTGAAATTGACTCTCCATTTGGAAAACATTTTCGGATTTACATGACTTTACTTAAAAATCAACTTGTTGTTGTCTTTGTAGCTAATTTAAACATTAAATGCATATTGTCTTTATTTTTAAAATCTGAAGTTAATGAAAGGTTTAATATCCGCATGTGCATGTGCATGTGCTTAGAGGGTTGTTCGTTATCGGTTGCCGTACAAAAGACGTTGAAGAAATCAAGGAAGAAATGAATTTTTTTTTTATTTTAAGTTTTCAATTTGTAATTTAAATTATGTAATTTTAGTTTAAGTACTTTAGAACTTTGTTAATCATAAAATTATGAATTGTAATTACGTAAATTAAATGAATTCTAATGTGCAGTTGAATTTTCCCTCCAAATTTGAATTCTATCTACTTTAATTATGAAAAAGGAGGAAATTATTAATAATTAATTCTTACTCTTAAAATACCCTAATTATCAATTTTTAGGTGGTCCTCCCACAACTCTTAATTTACATGTTCAACCTAAATGAGACGAGTAAATTAAATTGAAGAGACTATAATATAATGAAAGGGTTTGATACAAGACTGACTCGCCCATTAATAATAGGACAAATCATTTGTAAGGACACTAAAAAAAAAAAAAAATCATATGTAAGGACGACTAGCACAAAAGTAACAAAATTCATCCGAGTTCATAACCAAAGTTTCTTCCCCTAAAAACTTTGCCACTGCTACAGCCTACAAAATATTCAATGTCTTCCGCCGTCATCGCTTGGTCTAGTCTCTTTTTCTTTTTTACTCCTATTCTTTTCTTTCTATTTATAGGATGTTCATTCAATTTCAAAGTGATTAATAATTAATGCTAAAGAAGTTACTTTGATGCTTTGTTTATAATCACAGGGGTTCTGGAGAAGATGGGCAATTAGGAATTGGTAATAATGAAGATAAAGAATGGGTTTGTCAAGTTAAAGCTCTTGAAAATTACTCTGTTTCTTCTGTTGTTGCTGGAAGTCGCAATTCTCTTGCTCTTTGTCAAGATGGGAAGGTCTTTTTTTCATTCCCTATTTTTACTTGTACTATTTCTTTATGGGTTTGATCAAAGATTCATTATTTGTAATCTGTTAAAAATTTGATTTTCGTTTTGCATATTGTCAAGAAAGCAACTCAACCAAAAGCTTAAACTGATGGTTGAGGCCCAAGATATGTTATATACTCTAACACATATAATTATTAGCTTAATCTTGGTGGGACTATGATGTAATGTATTGCCAATTAATTTGTTTTTTCTTTGTCAAGAAGATTGCAAGGCCCTTTTTAAAGCGTTTTATCATGAAAGATTGAATAATTTGTATTGGAGTATTACTTTTATTGGCTTAATTTTGGTGGGTTTATGGTGGAATGTTTTTGCAATCAATGGGTTTTGAATGTTTGATCAAAGATTCAATTGTTTGTTCTGGGCTCTGCTCAAAATTTCATTTTTCTTTTGCATACAATTATTAGCTTATTTTTGGTGGGGTTTAGGGTTATGATTAAATATATTGCTAATTAATTATTTAGCTCTTTATGAAATTAGCAAGGCTCTTTTTTTAAGCATGTGTTTCCAATACTTATTAGTTTTTTCTTTAATGGGTATCATGAAAGATTGAATTTTCTTTATCTCTTGTTTGTCCATGATTTTTTAAACTAATTTTTATTATCTTTTATTAGCTTAATTCTTGTGGGTTATTGAATTTTGTTATCCTGTTGTCATTCAATATGTTTGTAAGTGACATTGCTTGGAAAAAAACCTTTTTTGATAATAGATAATAGATAAGTGTCTTGGAAACATTTTTGGCCCTAGCAGATTGGTTTTAGCCCTTTTCTGCTCATGCATGTTTATATTTATTTGCAAATCAATGATATCAACCAGAGTTCCTTGATATTGATTTAATTTGTGTTATTTGTAGTTGTTTACATGGGGATGGAACCAAAGAGGGACCTTGGGGCATCCACCTGAGACTAAGACTGAAAATATTCCAAGTCAGGTTAAAGCTCTAGCTAATGTGAAAATTGTACAGGTAAAGTTTAATGTTTTACTCGAAAATTCTGTACTTTATCTTGGCCTATGTTACTTGGACTTGGGTACTGATGTCGGATACTAGGACGTGTCCATTACTGTCCAAGTGTCGAATACGTCTAAATATTCAATTTTACGCCTAAAATGAAGTGTCTAAGTGTCATAGCAATGTCCGAGCATCAAGGAACGGACACGGGTACGCGAAGCAAAAAGAAGAGTCCGAGTAACATAGATCTTGTCTTAGTTCCCCTTTTTATGAGTAAGTTATGAGGATTGTGTTGGATTTCAGGCTGCCATTGGTGGATGGCATTGCTTAGCTGTTGATGATCAAGGCTGCGCTTATGCTTGGGGTATATGTTTTCCTCTTCATTTCTCGAGTTGTTCTTGTATGATTGGTTGTATGAGTTCAATAACTTGATTTAGCTATAAGTTGAGACTGAAGAAAGTTGTCCATGTGTACTGGATGATAAGAAATTGTGTTCTTTTCTTTTTGTACATAGTTGGCACTAGGGGAGGTTCTGAGCAAGTTTAACATGTTCGATCAGGCCTCAAAAATTGGGGGCTTCAATGTTAAATTACGTAGTATATGTTAAATGTTTAAAGATGCAAAATTGTTAGAAAAATATCATAATATTTAAAATTGCACAGAGCCTTCAAAGAATTTATCAATTTTTGCTCCGCCTCTGGTTGATACTTCTATTTTTCCATTGCTTTGATTCTTAATGTCATTTTCCATTTTTTTTATTTTCATTTTGAAAAAGGGTAAAATCAGAGTTTTGGGTACAACAAAATCTATTGCTCTCTCAAAATTAAACATCAAAGTGTTCTTACTTGAATGTATTTTCACGGGTTTGTTGCAGGTGGTAACGAGTATGGGCAGTGTGGCGAAGATCCCGAGAAGGATGACACGGGTAGACTTTTGAGAAGGGATATTGTGATACCTCAGCGATGTGCAACTCTGTTGACAGTGCGCCAGGTTGTGTGCTAGCAGGTTTTTAGGCACTTAGCTTTTGTCTTGGTTGTGGTGCAACCTTTATGGTTACGATTTCGCTACTGCTTTTGAATAGGGAAAATATTTCATTGTTTCGGTGTATATATGTCATGCAATGCAATGAAGAACTGAATTATGTGGTAACGAGGCATGCTAGAAATAGCTGGTCTCTAACTCTAGTTCAAGATCAGGAAGCCTCTGAGAGGGGTTTGTTGTTCCCCGTTAAGTTCGCAAGTCGCAACTAATGTAGCATAGTTCGCCATCTAATTTTCTTTTTAAATTCACAATTTGCTCAAAATGGCCAAAAATAGTACCAAACCAACCATAATTTGCTTTTTTCGATTCGTGATTCGCTTATTAAGCCTTTAACTCTATGCTAGCATGGAAGGTCTTTTGGAATATGAATCTGATAATTAAAGTTACTGTTCATTGTTTTAGGTGGCTGCTGGCGGCACACATTCAGTGGTTCTTACACGTGACGGACACGTATGGACTTGGGGTCAGCCATGGCCGCCTGGAGATATGTAGGCATATTCCTTTCACTATCTTCCGCTAACATCGATCTTTTATTGTATATTATTTTATGGGACTGAATCTTGCTATATCCTTAAATAAGTGAGACCATTTTTTAGCAAAATTTCATATCATGGTGTTTATCGTCATTTGTTCTGTCAGAAAGCAAATTTTTGTCCCGGTTCGAGTACAAGGACTTGAAAAGGTGCGGTTAATCGCAGCGGGTGCATTTCATAATTTGGCTCTTGAAGAAGATGGAACCTTGTGGGCATGGGGTAATAACGAGTACGGGCAACTTGGAACTGGAGATACTCAACCAAGATCACAACCTATTCGTGTACAAGGGCTCTCTGGTCTTACATTGGTATGCAATACAATTTCCTTTCTTTTTAGGAAAAATTGTCCTAAATAATCCCTTGCCCATCTGTTGTGAATAATTCCTAATATTAATTATTTCTAAATAATCCATCCTTTGTATATTTTTTTGTTGACAACACCCTTTACTACATTTTAACCGACTTACATGATACTTGCATGCTTTTTAGTTCTATTTATTGAGGAACTTCAAGCTGAAATCTGATTTCTTTTTTCATGTGAGAATAGGTTGATATCGCTGCTGGTGGTTGGCATTCTACGGCTTTGACGAATGAAGGAGAGGTATGCAATTATAATGTGCGTTAGATATCTTCATACTAAAGCGGTAATATAGGTACTTATTATTCTTGAAGATAATCTTTCCAAATGCCGTTGGGATGATGTATATTATATGTTCAAATAGTGCATGTATTTTATTCTAAAAATAGCAATGAATCCGGATTATTCCAGAGTAACTTTAGGGTTTTCAGTTCTCACACTGAGTACAACTGTTTAATGGATGTGTTATTTCTTTACCGCTGTTTTTGGTTGAGGAGTACGTCTTTGAATGTTCCGTTTAGGTGTATGGTTGGGGCCGAGGAGAACATGGACGGCTTGGATTCGGAGATGACAAGAGCAGTAAAATGTTGCCCCAACAGGTGCAACTTTTAGCTGGAGAAGATGTAATTCAGGTATGATCATCAAATCAGTCTCTCGTGATATTTTCCTAGGGTCATATGGTTAGAACCATTTCCGCCAAATTTTGATAAAAGACCTCTTCTTTAAAAACCCGTGTTGAAAGAAACAACCATATAGAAAGCCAGGCCCGTATCTGACCCAGGGCGGGTGGGGCAAAGGCCCAGGGCCCCATATTTCAGAAATTATGTAGCTTTAAATTTAAATATTAAAAAAATAAAAAAAATAAAAACATGAGAAAGGTACGGTTGTAGGAATGAGAATTGGATAATATTGTCAAGACAATAATTTTCTGACAAGTATAATAACTTTAGAAGATTTACACGCTTTTTTCTTCCAACTTAAATGGAAACTTTTCCATTTCCTATTGTGGATTTAAAAAAAGAATGGAAAACTTTTCAAATTCATCTTAAGAATAATTTAACTTCTAATTTGATTCTATATTCTGATGTTTCTATTACTAAATTTTTTACTTTTGATATATAATGTCATTCATTTTATCATTTATCTTATTTTTATAATTATTTATAATATATTTTTTTTAATTGTGCAATTATAGGATTTTTTTTATTATCATTTATAATTTATAGTATATTTGAAAGGCGATAAGGGCCTCCTATTTCTATTCTCGCACCTAGGCCACCGAAAGTTCAAAAACGGGTCTGTAGAAAGCAATCGACTCTTCTGTTCCAGACATGTATGCATGAAATATAGGACGAGAAAACCGCATAACCACTTGCACTGCAAAAATTGCTTCATGACCATTACCGACCATGACTGAAACCACATTGTTGCTGTGGCACAAATAGAAGGTCATTAATTTTTTTTGAACTCAGTCTTCTAATCACGGAATGTAATTATGTATGTTTTTAAAAGTGTAAGGTTGCCATTTAACCTCCGTAGGCGGGACTCATTTAATGACATTTGGAATTGGTAATGGAATGTATGTAAGTCTGTAGTCTTCTACATGGTTCATCGTAAATCGTCTTATATTTTTTTTTGGCTCAATTGAAAAGTGACACACCGAGTTTTGATCATCAGGTGTCATGTGGAGGAACTCATTCGGTTGCACTGACACGAGATGGACGCATGTTTTCTGTAAGCATCTTTTGCATCTATCTTATCACACACTCTGGATGCTTGATCTGTTTTAAGCTTAGTTTTTTTTTACCATATTAAGTCACTTGTGCTGGATGCTAAGGTTTAAGGATCGTTTTGCTAAGTTTTGCATTTTCTAATTACAATAGTTTTAAATCGGCAACTGGACGTAGCTAAGAAACAAGTTGGTTGAATCGGGTTAAATGTTGAGTAAGTTTTTGTTTCTAAGATGATCCGATCGGTGTTGCACTTTCTCCCCCTTTTGCAGTTTGGGCGAGGCGACCATGGGCGTTTAGGATTCGGAAGGAAGGTGACAACTGGTCATCCAATGGAGGTGCCTATAAACCTCCCACCTCCAAAAAATATTAGCGAGGAGGATAATGCTGAAGGGCGTTGGCGGGCTAACCTCATTGCTTGTGGTGGTCGGCATACTCTAGCTATTGTTGAATGGCAACCTAATGACCATGAATAATAAAACCAAAATGCTGTTATATCTACCATAGTGCAAATATACCGTCTCAGTATCGATGGTGATATGGATTTCGTGGTCAATGCAGCCTATGTTTCGGTCACAGTAAACTTAAAAAACTTTACGATACGGTGATGTGGTCTTATTTTTGCACTATGAAATATCTACTAAATGAAAAACTAATGATGTAAACATGGACCGTATATTTTCCAACTCATGGAGAATGCTAATTTATGTGCCAAAAGTTTTATTTTTGCATCTAAACTTTGTTATTTACTTCTATTTCTGTACCCATTTCCACCAAATTTCTTTTGCTTTTTTCTGTCTGTTTTCAGAGCATTTTTCTTATTAAATTAGTATCAAAGTACTTGCTAATAAATTTGGTATTGGGCATGTACACGGTATATGATAAAACCCATTTAAAAATAGAGTTCATTGCATACAAATGCATTGAGGTTTTGCGACTATATTATTTGGAAATTACATTACTAAACCTTTATTTCTTCTCAAAGATGAAATGGATACATGGATATTCTTTCGTATCATTCAAATTGTTATATTTCTTCTCAAAAACTCTCATAAAATTCATAATTTAGCAATTGTAGTGGGACAAAGCAATATCCACATGTAGGGGTGAATTCAAGATACTAGTAAAGGTTGAGCGAGACATTTATCTCAGCATGCAAATTGAACCAGCTCTGTTACATTTTTTCAGCATTATATATTATACAATTTAATATTAGGGTTTTAATCAAATAATCCGGGCTATAACTTAGGCAGACATGATCCTTAGGGCTAGCAACTCATTTGTTCTCACTTCTCATACATTAACTATCCAATGTGTTGGAGATCACAAATGTGATTAAGAGGAAATGGAGGATCAAAGATAGAACCATTAAGAATGGCCAAGGTTATAAGCTTATTTGCAGCATCAGAAGGATGTATACCATCCCAGCTTACATACTTGCTAGGGTCTTCACAAACTGTTGTTGTTAGTATGCTTCCATTTATGACTTTGGTATTCCCACAATACACTTGGTGGTTAAAATTGTAGGGTCCACCCCCTTGTCCACAGCATGCTCTTATTCCATATTTCATACCTATTTCAAACGATGATACAACAATATATCATACATCAATGACAAAATAAATTTCAGATTTTGACTTGTGGAGCTACGCACGGTATTGGATAATGAAATGTTATTGTATAATAAGTATAGTATCTGAAGAGAGTTGAATGAGAAAAGTGGAATCGGAATGTTAACTTAACTAGAAGCACAAGCCAGTAGTTGAAATCTTATATATGTTTGTATATTCTTTATCAAGTCTTCTCACATGACAACTCTTTAGGCTAGAAATGTGGATGCACCACAAGCTTTCTTCATATATGACTAAATATTCTACTTGAATTTGAAAGGTAGATGAAATTCAAACTCGTAACTTTCTATCACGTTAACTTCTGATATCATGTCAAGTAACCAACTCAAATAAAGACTTAAAGTTGTTGATTGATGCTCTAGAATATGTTATATATACTCTATCACAGAACTTGATTCCTAATTCTAGTACCAGTTTGTTAGAATATATAACATATCCTAGGGCTTTACCATAAGCTTAAACTTTTAGTTGAGTTGGTTCTTTTAACATGGTATCAAAAGCTAGCGTGACAAGAGGTCACTGGTTTGAATCTTAACCCCCTCATTTAAAGTGGAATATTAAGCGTCAGGTATGAGGAGGGCCTTTGTTGCATCCGTACTTCTAGTCTAAAGGGCTCTCGTGTGAGGGGCATGTCAAAGTATATAACATATCTTAGGGCATTAACCATGCTTTTAAATTTTTGGTTGAGTTGGTTCTTTGACACAGTTTAACTAAGTGACATCTAAGTATAGTTATTAATTTATGTACCATAAGATTTAGGGTGTTGAATGAGGTCAAGCAAAACTGAGTGAGTATCCACATAAACAAGGGAAGCATCAGGAACATCTGGCCTGGTTTGTTGGAGTGCTTCCTTAAGCATGTTGTTGTAATCTTTTACTGCATTGTTGTAGGCGATCGAGCATCCAAATTCATCGAGATTCGAGATTTCGGGTGGCAGATCTACCAACAATGATGGGTAGCAACCAACTGGTGCAAGATTTAGCACCCAAAATGTTCTTCCTCCTATGCCATATACTTCCTATAAATTTCATTTTTCACGACTTTAGGATTAGTAGTTGAAGGATTATATAATGATCGGGGTGTTCAATGGGTTGGATAAGGGCCGGGTTGGGGCAGACTTAAGTAGATATGAGCCGGGTTGGATAAAGAACCTAAAAATTTTAATATGACCTTTATTTTGACTGGGCTTGTTCAAGCCCAATTTGGCCAGCTCGACCTGTTTTCATTAATATAAATTATTATTATCCCCATTGATCAAAATTATAATGATTAAATTATCGTTTATAATAATTAATTTGTAGAAACGTTAATAGTCTCCATTGACATAGTCATTTATAATAATTGTAGTACTCATTTTTTCTATTTATAAAGGCCTGTTTTCAGTTCTTATTAAGCCTTTATAGTCCGTTTCATTTTAATTATAATAGAGTCTGTTTTGACTCGATCTATTTTCAACCCGACACTTAAAAACCCTTATGACTAAGAAACATTAATTGAGTGCTAACCTTGATGGCATAAACAATTTGGGAAATTACTTGAGGTAACAATTGCTTCACTACATTGATACCAAGGTATAAATTTCCTGTGAAGTCATTTTGGCCAATGTAGAATGTATACACAGCTTTTCCAAATATATCCACTGATGGAAGAGAAGTTGAAACTACAAACAAATATTCACTTAGTTAAGTTAGACATGGCGACAGTTCGGTTTAGTTTAGGCTGGTTTAATTTTGGGCGGATTAGACTGGCTTATTCAAGAATAATTCGGTCCGTAATAACTAATTAAAGTGTTAAGACCTAAATGAGTTTGGTGATTGGTTTTTTAATTGACTTTTTATTTTTTAGTTAGTCAAACAGTTCTAAAAGTAATTGGTAAGTGATTTTAAAACCAGTTGGAAAGCTTGTTTTAAAGCCAAACCAAAAATCTACAATGATTAGCATTTTATTTTGTTTTAGCTTTTGACATATTTTTCTTTAATAAACAACCAACCGACACCCATTCTATAGAGGAAAGTAATCAAGTTGTTGTTAGGCTTGAACACAACAAGATCCATATTAAAGTGGACTGCACGCAAATTCAATGAAATTTCATCCTAAACCTAATCGGTAGTAGGAGAAGTAGCCCATTAAACCCATATGTTAATCAACCTCTCTATGATTCTTCGATATGAAAATACACATGGATTATTTTCCAACAGAATGTTCACTAGAAACTTGAATCATAAACTAAATATTGAAGAAAAAAATTAAATGAAAGTAAATGATGATATATTTACCAGCATTATTGATAACGTTGGAATGCAACTCCTTAAGTTGGTTAAGCTGAATGGCCAGAAAGAAAGGGCTAACACCAGTTACATACATAGATGTGTTTGGCATCAAAACTGTAGATGCTAATGTTGCAAAGTTTGCTCCATTTCTGTAATCTGATCCTATTGACTTCAAATATGGGCTTATAAATGGTATCCCAATTGCTTGTGCTGATTAATTAATTAATTAATTAATTAATTATAACATTAGAGAAAAAATTAACGAATTAGCTAGTTGAGTTACTAATAATTGCATTGAGCAAACTAAAAAGCAATTTAAGACGAAGGAGCTTTTAGCAAATGGTTGTTGGTTTTTTTATTTGACTTATTTGACTAGTTGGAAATATTGACTGTTTTTTTATTGGTTATTAAGGCACTTGTATAACCAACCAACTGTTAAGGACAAATTAGTAAAGTTCAATATTAGTTGTGGACTGTTTGTTAGATAAAAAGTAAACAAACCAAAGTCAATCAGAATGGATTTTTCACATTGGGATATAAGTCGACAATTTATCAAATATATTTTTTAATGATCAAACAACCATCAAGCTAAAAACCTATCTAAAATCCAACAAAAGGATATGTTTGATAAATAAAAGGCTTATTGGTTGTTTAAACATCAATAAATAATTGATAAATGACTTTTAATCCTATTGAAATCCGTATTTTGAGCCAAAATTAGAAGTTACCATAATTAACCTTTTGAAATACTTTTTAGTTTTTTTGCTTTTTAAACATTTTATCAAATAAACAACTAATAACCAATTTAATATTTACCAAACTTTTTGCACAATAAATAATTTCAACGACCCGCTTAACAGTCAACAATCATCATCTAATACTTGAAGCTAATCAAACCTGTCAATAACTTCAACCAACATTCATTTGCTAAACATAACGCTTAAACATCATAATGGAGTAATCATTGTCTAATTAACTCAAGAATTAAGACAAAGAGAATACACATACCTAAAAAATCAACAATGACCCTTCCATCAGTTGCTCTACCAACTGGTTTGTGGAAATAAGTGATCCCAAAAGGCCCTTTTTGTGTTGGAAATGCAGCAAAGAAACCTCCTGTATCAGTATTTGAATCCCCAAAATTGAAAATTCCCTTTATATCACATTTGCATTCACATACTAACAACCCCCCAAAAGTCACCTCCGCCACCGCCACCACAACCACCAGCATATAGTTCATTATGACGCTAGCTAGCTAGCTGTGCGAATCCTCTAAGAGTCGGAATAAAATTTATTGTCACCACCTTCTTTTATATTTGTCTGTAGAAATTCTCTAACCTTTTCTGATGGAAAAAAAAAATTATCTCAAAGGACCAACTTGGGTGGAGTTATAGTGCCCACTATGTACATTCACGGAATTCTACTTTAGTGATATTTGTCCGATGTACAGCTCTTAAGAATTATGGTGTCAACTTGTGGGCTTTGGTATGATGTTTAGGGTCTTTTATTTTAATTGTTTGTCGGTTGGAAATACTTTACATGTGAAAAAGATTTTATATCACAAAAATAATAAATGTAGACTTATAAATAATACTTAATGGGTAATCTTTTTACTACTATATAATTTTGCAAAAAAGTAAACATTATTTAATGTGTATGCAAGCGCATTACCCATAAATTTGTGAGCTCGAACCCACAAGTGTTATGTGGATGTGCCAACACGAGTTGAGAGTTTTACAGCTCAACCTTCTTATTTCTTTTTATAAGAATATAATATATCAGAAAATAGTCATCTAAACCTCCCTTATAAAAATACCAAAATAAAATTACCTTGTGGGACATTTTTGGTCCATGATAAGAAACGGTATTGGAAGGGCCGGCAGCACGAGTTTTGGTCTTTGTGATTATAATTGAGCGAGTAAATTATAAGCGGTGATTTTGATTTTTGAGCCTATTTTTTAAGTCTTCCGACTTGTTTTCAATCAGGAGCATAATGAGCTATCATTCAGGGTCTTTAATCTTAAACGGCCCATGTAGAAAGTTAATTCTTTGTATTATAAATTCTAGTAACAAGTTAATTTAGGAGAAATTACGTCAATAATTTAACATTTTTATGATTTTCCTATAATAATATCACCTATTGATTAATCATGAATAATTTCAATTTTAAGGGGTATTTGCTTAGAGTAAACTCGGATAACTAGATGACTTGCTATAATAGATAATTTACCAAAAAAATAAACTTAAAATTAATGTAAAATAAAAGAAAAATTTTAAAAATTAATATAAAAATTTTGAATAATTAAAAAACTAAAAAAAAATTAACATTTTTTGATATTTTATTTAAATTTATCTTTTTTTAAAAAAAAATAAAACTTGCTATAACAAGTCATTCGATTACCGGATTCACCCTAGAAAAATACCTCTAAAGTTTGAATTATTTATAATTAATCAATAGGTGAGATTATTGTAAGATATTATAAACATGTTAGATTATTCTAGGTAATTTTTCCGTTAATTTATTTATTTATAACTACCTTTTCTATTTCTTGTTCAAATTTCTATTTTCCTCCATTGTGATGGTTAAATGACTCTCATTATCACAATATTTAACTTGATTAGACTTTTTTTCCTATTTTTTTTGCCTCACTTCTTTGATTAGCTTCTCTTTATGAAGTTGCTCAAATGTTAATTATTTTGGTTAATTTGAGGAGTAGTTGGCTTACGTGTATTAATTTGGTTAATAAATATCTGTTCTACTTGCGGATATGATGATTATAATGAAATCAAAAAAAAGTATAAACAAATAATAGATTGTCATAGAAAAAAAAGTTTAAACAAAAAGGTAGACTAGATTAGATCATATTATAGTAGAAAAATTTAGTTCGATTCGGTTAGTTTTGCTCTGATCTAGTCCGTAAAATTTCCAAATTAGAATTTCTAATCTTGTTTGATTTTAGTATTATATCAAACCAACTTGGACCGTGTGCATTCATAAAGTAGGGCTAGTCTGTTGCTAGTCACCTTAAAATTATCATCCAACACAAGTTTTTGTGTGAGACGGTCTAATCGTGAGACACTCCTCATATATGGATTTAAATAGTCCAAGTAATACAATTATTAACATATGAACTCCTTGCTTTAAGATCGGCTCATGACGGTCTCTAGCTTACAAGATTAGCTGATCATCCAATGGGTTTGAGATCACAAATATGATGAAGAGGGAAAGGTGAATCAAAACAAGATCCATTAAGAATGGCTAAGGAAACAATCTTATTTGCTGCCTCAGTCACATGTATTCCATCCCAGCTTACATAGTTGTTAGGGTCTTCACAAGCTGTTGCTGTTAATGTGCTTCCATTTATGAGCTTGGAATTCCCACAAAATACTTGGGGGTTGAAATTGTAGGGCCCACCACCTTGTCCACAACATGCTCTAGTTCCGTATTTCATACCTGTTTTACATTATAGAGGTATCAATAATCATAGTAGAATCTTGCCTAAGTCATGTCTCCATTTGATTAAAATTCTTATAAATACTAACGGTCCATTTGATAGGTAGTAATGGAAATGATAAACAAGTTTAAATTTGGTGGTAATGGAAATGATAAACAAGTTTAAATTTGGTTGAAAAATCTCTTGGTTATCTTGATGGTCATGCTTGTTCAACTTCAATCATTTCATTTTCTTCATAAAATTCATACCAATGCATTACCATTGGAAGAGGTGGTATTAGATGGTAATGGAAATTTGTAAACAAAAAAACTTTTTTTGTGATCAAAGTTTCATTACCATAGGAATGATATAGAACTTTGAATGAAATTTTACACTATAAATCATTTCCATTACCGCTATTTAGTACCACTAATAAAACAGGCCGTAAGTTGTATAACATATAGCATAAAAGAATAGTAATTAAGTTGGTTCAACATATATGAACATGTGAGTGTTCAACCATCCCTATCAATACTTTATGTACTAAAAACCGAACTTTTAAGTGTCACGCGTCGCGATTACATTAAATTTCGTACTGTCTAAAATATAAGATTATAATTATGTAACTATCAAATATCTTATAATGCCCAACACTACCTATTATCACAAATTCTCAAATGATACGGTCTCACGGTAAGACCAATCTTATTAATTGGCCCAATGTACACTTATTGTCTTAAGACGATCACTTATATTTTAAAAGTCATAATTTTTTATAGTCTTAAAGCAAATACTTATAATCTTAAAGTGATAATCCATTATTAGCATAGAATTGAAACTAGTTATTCATAATCATAATGTAAATAAGTAGGTTATACAATTTCATTAACCTCACAACCCACAAAAACATCGAAAATAAAAGGGTAAATTAAAGCAGATCTATTTTTGTGAGACATAGTCTTTTGGTGAGATGACCTCAAAATAAGGAGTTTATACGCTAAAAATTATGTTAGTTGGGCTATTCAAGCCATATACGAATAGCGTCTCATGATGAGACATCATGAGACCGTCTCACATAAGAATTTGTGATTAAAGCAAGAATCATAGTGTAAAAACAAGGCCATAACGCATCGCATCAGCGGTGTTGTAAAGGTTTTCAAAACAAATGAACCGATATTTTTTCTGCACTGTAAAGGTGTAAAAAAAAATCGCGTTTTAGGGCTTATTAAGGAATATCTTAAAATTTGCCCGATATTTAGACATTACAGTTACTGCATCACTCCCGCAATGATATTGCGATCACGGCCGTTACCGCAATTACATCATGGCAAGGATCTTAAAAGAAAAGGGAAGATTAAGTTATACCATAAGATGAAGGATGGTGGAAGAGGTCAAGTAAGACAGAGTGAGTGTCAACATAGACAATGGAAGCATTTGGAAGAACATCCCTAGTTTGTTGGAGTGCCTTGTTGAGCATGTTATTGTAATCTATCACTGCATTGTTGTAGGAGATCATGCACCCAAATTCATCCAAATCCCAGGTTTCGTGTGGAAGCTCTACCAAGAATGCTGGGTAGCAACCAATTGGTGCTAGATTTAGTACCCAAAATGTTCTTCCTCCTATGCCATATACTTCCTGTTGTTCCATTGCATATTATAATGTTAGTATTACTTTTGAATCAATGAATGTTGAAAATTAAATCAATGGAGAATCGGGTTTTGTTTTATATTACTTTCTTCATATAAAAGTGCTGAGTTCGATTCTCACATAGCATTCACCTTTTCTCGCCTATCTTGTAATAGAAAAAACATAAATTGTTATATGAGATGGTCTCACAATGCGATGCCCACATACATGGATTAAATAACTCATCTTATACATATTATGAGAATTTGAGCTCCTTATTTGAAGTCGTCTTAGTGAAAAATGATATATCATAAAAGTGTCTAATAAAAAAAAAAATGAAAACTTAGTACTGAAATAAAAGACTATAAATTATGTAAATAGGCCTTAAGGTTAAAAATAAAAGTTACCTTGATTGTAGAGGTAATCTGAGAAATAACTTCAGGTAGGTATTTCTTCACTCCACTAATTCCAATGTATGCTAAATTTCCAGTAAAATCATTTTGGCCAATGTAGAATGTGTAGAGTGCTTTACCAAATGTGCTCATTGAAGGTAAAGGGGTTGATACTACAACAATTATTCAAATTAGTAAAACTTTTGTCAAATAAATATTTCACTAGTGAAAAAAAAAAAATTATAACATAGAAAAGAAAGAGTAATAGATTTCGTTTAATAATTTATTTCTCAAGTGGTTGTACACGTATAACTTCTTGGTTAAGAACATTAGCCGACTCATACAGAGGCTGGAGAGTGCCCAAATCTCAACATAAATTATACATTGAAGTGAATTTCTCAAAAATTAAATATTTTACGTAACAAAAATGTATTAGCCCCTCTAAGACTTTTTTTTTTTTTTTTTTTTTTTTTTTTGTGTCGCTGGTAGTTAAAGCCTTGGGTCTGTTGGAATAAATAAATAAATTTAAATGGTATTACTACCTTCAAGAGAAGAATGATCAAGAATCCTAGATTGTAACTCCTTGAGTTGGTTTAGCTGAATACCCAAAGAAAAGGGGCTAACTCCAGTAACAAATAAAGAAGTGTTTGGTAGCCTTACAGTAGATGCTGCTGTTGCAAAGTTTGCTCCATGTCTATAATCCCCTCCAATTGACTTTAAGTAAGGGCTTAGAAATGGTATCCCAATTGCTTGTGCTGAAATAAACAAGAAAATATTAGTCCTACTCATACTTGGTTCAACCATATGCATACTACAATTTATTATTATCTCCCTCAAACATTGTCAATTTTAGAATCCACCACATTAATTACTCCACTGTACTCTGAATTTGCTACTAAAATTATTGATACAAATATTAAGGAGTAATTTAGTTGTTGGTAAATAAGACAACATTTAAATTGTACTTCAATAAATAGTATTAAAAGAAAAGAAGTGCTTGGATGAGAATCAAAGAAAATAGTAGAAACCGAACAATATCCGTAATAAGAAATATAACAAAATAAGTAAGATGAATAAAAAAACTGTTAGAGTTTATAACATATTTTTGAGTCCTCAACCACTAGCTTAATCTTTTCGTTAAGTTGGTTCCTATTGACATGGTATCAGAGTTAGTGTGACAAGATGTTACGTATTCGAATCTCAACCACATCCACAATTCTAGATCAAAGGGCGTTGGTGTGAGGGAAACCTCAACCATCAGCTAAAACTTTTGATTGAGTTGGTTCCTTGATAAAAACAACATATGACTTATATGGTACTTTCATTCATAGGGACAGACAAAGTATTATGCATCAAAGATGTTTACTTACCTAAGAAATCAACAATAACCCTTCCATCAGTAGCTCTACCAACAGGTTTGTTGAAATAAGTCATACCAAAAGGCTTCTTCTGTGGTGGAAATGCAGCAAAAAAACCACCAGTATCAGTATTCGAATCACCAAAATTGAATATTCCTTTTATTTCACATTTACATTCGCATAACAAACCACCAAAACCCGCCATCACCACCACCACAACCACCAATGCAAAACCCATTACTGAGGGTGTGTTGTATTAATACAAGTAATTGTATTTGTATACCATATAATACTTATTATATATATATATATATATATATGTATATATATAAAATTAGCCCCAAGAAAGTGTTAATTATGGTAAGGACCAAAAATGCACTGTTTATATCTTTTCATGCGTTATTATCTTGTGAGATAACTAAGTTCTTCAAAACAAATCTGATGATTTAACATTTATTCGAGTTTATAATAGAATTCGATTTGACCTGACATAAAAATGGATTAAAAATTATGTAAAAACCAATATGGATACAAGAATCGATTTTAAACCGAACCGAAATATTTGACCCAAAATCAATCTGATGACTCGAATAAATAGATGAGAATTTGGATTTTGGTACCTTTTCTGGACCAGGACAAAAACTGGTACTATAGCATGTTTTTTGGCCTGTGTGTTTTGTTGTGATGATCATAATTGTGCTGATGCATGATAGGTGAATGGTGATCTTTGACATGTCTTTAAGTTTTGTCCCCAATTTTTTCTCCCTTTTCCTTGATTTTGGTACCTAAAGTCCTTGTTTTTATGCATCACTTTTTAATCTTTTGTAATGGGTGCTAGTTCACTACAGAAACAGAGAATTAGAGACCGATGAATCACGATAACATAATTTATTAATTTCCTTGCAAATCACGAATCATAAAAAATAAATTATGATCGGTTTTGGATAGCCCCTCTTTAGGCAAACACGGAAGATTTGGGCAATTCAAGATATGCTATGGTAGACTATAAGTGAGGCTTTTAAGGGTCTCCCCCTTCAAGATATGTTATTTGTTAGGCCGTGACATTTCACGATCGCCCATGAGTCAACTCGTATAGACACACCTACGAGTCACCTGTAAGCTCAGACGCCTAAGGCACTCTCTACTGCTCAAATTTACACCTAAGGCATGCATTAGGTCGTGCATGATAACAACTGACAACAGTGCTCTTCCCCTATGTGTTCTATTCTTCTGTTGCACCGACTAGGCTGCACAAAGTTTTCAGCCATCCATAAAAGTAAGAAAAGCTATTCTTGAGAGCGGTAAAAGAAACTATCTCAATCAAAAGCTTAAGCTGATGGTTGTGGTTATGGTACTAAGATATGTTATATACTCTAACACGTCTCCTTACACAAGTGTTTTTTCGGCTAGAAGTGTGAAATGCAGGATAGACCCTCCTCATACCTGGCGCTGAATATTCCATTTTAAATGAGGGGTGTTTGAGATTCAAACCCGTGACCTCTTGTCACACTGAGTCACACTGACTTCTAATATCATGTTAACAAACCATCTCAACCAAAAGCTTAAGTTAATGGTTGAGGTCGAAGAATATGTTATATACCTTAACAGCTAGTTGCCACCCGTCATTTTTGATACTAACTTTACATTACCACTTCCATTATTTATTACTAACTACCAAATGAATGATATATTTTTGCACTTTAAAGAAACTTCCAAGCATTGGTACCTAACCATGTTGACTTGGTATATTAAATTTAATATTATTATAACTATATTATTAAGGAATAGAGTGTAATTAAATTCCACCATTATAATAGGGGCTGCTACTGATTCATGTACCACTTCCACTTGCATACAAACACACAACACAATATATGGAGCCCTATTATAACAATATGAAATCGGCTACATGAATCAAGATTAAATCTCCTTATTTGCTAGTTTATTTGTCCTTTAAATTTATGATTAACTCAAAATAACTTTAATATAGCCCAAACTGACCATAATTAATTTTTATAGATTTCGATTGGCAAAATTATTAGCTAATCATGTGAGATTACTTTGAAACGTCAAGCGTTGATTGGAGGAAGCAATGCTATAATTTTCCACATTAAAAAATGACCCTACACTCGTTCATTTTCAGGTTTTCAACATAGGTATTAGGTAATTCACTATTTTTTATGTAAAGCTAGTAAAGGAAAAACAAAGATGCATGAATTTAATATTTTCAAGAACCAAACTCAATCAAAATCAATTAAATTAATGGTTGAAATCTTAAAATATATTATATGTTCTAACACACCCCTCAAATTAAAGCTCTTTGGACTAAAAGTATGGATGCAATGCAAACCCTTTTCATATACCTGGCGCTGAATATTCCAGTTTAAATGAAAAGTGGTTGAGATTCTAACCTGTTATATTTTATCACGTTAACTTTTGATACCATATCAAGGAATCAATTCAACCAAAAACTTAAAAGGCTGAATTGAGGCCCATGATGTCAATGTAGTCACCCACTCCATTACAATCTTTTATCTTTATAGCAAAAGAGTTACATGATACATTCAGTCTCTTCCTTGTCTAACTCTTTTGTTTTCCTAAACAAAATGCCCATAAGTGAAACAATTCTTGGTGCCATTCTTAGTGTTGTTTTAGATAAGCTTGCATCCAAACAAGTCCTGAACTATCTAAAATCATCAAAACTTGATGAATCTTGTTTGAAAAAGCTTAAACATTTGATGCTAGTTGTTGAAAAGCTTCTTGCTGATGCAGAACACAAACAGACCATTAACCCTGCAGTGAAATCATGGCTTAGTGAACTCAAACACTTATTCTATCGCGCTGAAGAGCTTGTCGATGAGATTGCTACTGAAGCAATACATGCTTCTATGGATGCGAGTTCCAGACGTAAATCATTGAAAACCAAAGTAAGGAACTTGATTCCTCCATTTAGTACCTCTTCTTCTTTTGCCAAAATTGTTAATTTGGGTCTTAAGGAGATTATTAGTCAATTAGAAGATATGGTAAGTGAGTCTAGTGCATTGAATCTTAGAGAAGATTATGGTAGCAACATAGAAGTTTCTACAAGGATTACAATTCCAACTAGTTATATGCTTGATGATACCCATGTTGTTGGTAGGGAACATGAGAAGGAGGAGGTATTGAACAAACTTCTATATGAGGAAAGTGAAAGACACAAGATTAGTGTTGTAGCTATAGTGGGTATGGGTGGCTTGGGTAAAACTACTCTTGCTAAGATGGTGTATAATGATGATAAGTTGGGTTTGTTTAATCTTAAAGCTTGGGTGCATGTGTCTGATCAATTTGATGTTTCTAAGGTGACAAAGTCTATTCTTGAATGCATTACTCTTGGGGCATACTCAGGCTCGCTTGAATTGAGTGTGCTTCAGTATGAGTTGAGCAAGATGTTGAAAGACAATAGATTTCTTCTTGTGTTGGATGATGTATGGAATGAGAAATACGAAGATTGGGATTGCTTGAGGGTTCCATTTAGTCTTGGTGCGAGAGGGAGTAAAGTTATTGTCACAACGAGGAATGATGGGGTTGCGACAACCATGCGCACAACTAATGTGATCCGTTTGAAGCCCTTGTCGGAGGAAGATGGATGGTTGTTGTTTTCAAAACATGCTCTTGGGGTTGAAAGTTCGAGTTCAAATCTGCATTCGGAGTTCCATGATGTTGGTCGAAAAATTGTTCAGAAGTGCAGTGGTTTGCCTCTTGCTATTAAAACTCTAGGTGGGTTATTGTGGTCTAAACAGGATATCAAGGAATGGAAAGTTATTCTAGAAAGTTCTGTGTGGGATTGTCATGATGGTAAAAGCAGTATTGTTCCTGCTCTAAGGCTTAGTTATTATCACTTGCCTTCCCATTTGAAGCAATGCTTTTCTTATTGTGCCCTTTTTCCTAAAGGTCATAGGTTTGACAGGAAAGGATTGGTGCTGTTATGGATGGCGGAAAATTTTGTGCAGTCGATTCAGCGTAGTAGGAGGATAGAAGACATAGGGGAGGATTACGTAAATCAGTTGATATCATATTCGTTTTTCGAAAAAACTGACACTAATGAACTTCTTATGCATGATCTTATACATGATCTAGCTCAAGAAATATCAGGGGACTTTTTGTCGCGCCTAGAGAATGCACAGACAACATCGGAGATTTCTGAAAAGACTAGATACTTCTCTTATTTTCGAGATCATTATGATATCTTCTCTAAATTTGGTCTTCTCCATGTAGCCAAGTATATGAGGACCTTTTATCAATTGCCAAAGTGGACTTCATTTGCAGAATTGGGTGCAACATATGGGATTTGTAATTGCTACTTGAGCATTAAACTTCCTATTGAACTTATTCCCCGCTTTCATTGTCTACGTGTCTTGTCTCTCTCGAGATATTTTGTTATTCAGCTACCTGAATCTATAGGAAATCTAAAACAACTCCGCTTCCTAGATGTATCCGAAACAGGAATCAAGAAGTTGCCTAAGTCAATCTGCAATTTGTACCATTTACAAACTCTTTTGTTGTCCCAATGCAAGGATCTTGAACGACTGCCAGAAAATATGTCGATACTAATGTCACTGCGCCATCTTGATATAAGGGGAACATCATCACTTCGAGAGATGCCTAAGCAAATGAGAAAATTGAGTTCTTTGCAAACTATGACGGATTTTGTTGTGAGCAAGCACGGTGGAGCAAGTATCCGAGAGTTAAGCGAGTTGATGCAGATTCGTGGTGAACTTTCAATCCGAAGTTTGCAAAATGTGTCTTCCCCCGATGACGCCTTAGATGCAAATTTGAGCAGTAGGGAAAATCTCCATGTGTTGGCACTTGAATATGATGATGATAATAGCGGTGAAAACTTCGACTTTGAAACTGTTCTAGAATATTTGAAGCCACCAGCAAACTTGGAAAAACTGATGATAAGAAACTACCGAGGTAAGAAGTTTCCAAGTTGGTTGGATACCCAACTTTCAATGTACACAAATGTTGTCAATTTGTGTCTTAATGGCTGTAAAAATTGCAACTCATTACCGCCACTCGGGCAATTATCTTCTCTGATGCACCTCGAAATTATGGGAATGGACCTTATAACAAGTGTCAAGGCCGAGTTCTATGCTTACAACTCCGGTTTGAGCAATCCGTTTCCTGTCTTATGTAGTCTTGTTTTCAAGGAGATGAAGAGTTGGGAAGTGTGGTTAGGACATGAAATGGAAGGTAAAGGGCTTCCTTTTCCCCGTCTTGAGACACTCACCTTACAAAATTGCCCGAAACTCAAAGGTGACTTTCCTGTTCATTTACCGACTTTAAAAGAACTCAACACAGATGGGTGTGACAAATTGCCCAATTCATTCTTACATCCCTTGCACTGTCCACCACAGTCAGTTTCCGCGAGTTCATTTCATCTTTCATCGCTTACCTCCTTAAAATTGCATAACTTAGTGTGGTTAGCGAGCTTACCCCCACAAATAGAAACACTTTCGAATCTAGAAACCATGTCTATACACAACAGTCCCAGCCTAGTCTCGCTAGCAGAAATCAGATTACCTCCGAACATCAAATGCCTTAAAATAAAAGAGTGTGAAATTCTCGAGTCTCTACCAAATGCAATGGTTAACTCAACCCAACTTCGAGAATTTTCAGTAGAACACTGTCCTTGTCTAAGTTCCAATGACGAGGATACCCTGCCCACTTCATTATCAGATCTTAGAATCAAATCATGTGCGAGGTGGAAGTTTTCCTTATTTGACTCCCATAATACTTCTAAGATGCAACAATACTCCTCCCTCGAGTTCTTACGAATCATAAACATTGGAAACGCTTTTGCATCCTTTCCCTTGGGTGTCCTCCCGAAACTCCAACATCTTCTCCTTAACAATTGTACCGACCTTCAAGCTGTGTATATTGCGACAGGAATAGACCTCAACAACTTGAAATCTCTTCAAAGGTTGATCATCAAAAACAATCCCATATTAAGATACATAGGGAAAACACAGAGCTTAGGGGCAGTAAATCTTCCTACTCCGAATCTAAGAGATTTTCGTGTCTTATCATGTAATCATGTAAAACCGCTAACAAGAGATTGGGAAGGTTTACCATCATCTCATCTAGAAATTCTAGTCATTGACAGTTTCGAGAAGATAAGTTCACACAAGAGTACTCAGACTTTATTCGCGTTTTCTTGTTTAAGAGTTCTATCTATACAATGCCATGTTGCAGAGTTCTTACCAGAGAAGGGTAGTCTTCCTATTACAATTAGTACACTTAGCCTAGTGAGGTGTCCCAACTTGAAAGTCCTGAATATGGAAGAACTTAAAAGGCTTAAATGTTTAATTGAATTACATATTTTGAACTGTCCTAATCTGATATGTTTGCCTGATGAGGAGCTGCCCCCTACTCTTGGTCGTTTGGATATAGTCGGATGCCCATTGCTGGAAGCACGATGCGAGAGGAATATAGGCCGTGATTGGCCTAAGATTCGTAACCTTCCTTGTGTGAAGATCAACCGCATTGTCATCTAACATGTGAGCTGCTTTTGTGAAAGACGGTTTCTCGACGAGAGGACCTCAAATAAAAAGCTCATGTTATGTTCTCATAGTATGTATTAGATGTGTTATTCAACACATGTATGAGACTCATCTCTGAATGAGAGTGTCTCATACAACAATTTGTGCTAACATATTGAAGCACATCAATAAGGGTGATTATGAATTTTGAACTCTTTTGCATTTATCATGTATACACTTACCTGTTATTCTTTTTTTTGTGTAAAAAATCCCCATTTATGCAAAGTTAGAGGAGCTTTAAGATCACTTCTTAGGTATTATGATCATAACTTATTGTTGCATCTTTACGCACTATCACAAGTCTGAAAATATGTAAATGAACCAGAACCAAAATCTTAAAACAGTGTTGGAGTATATAACATATCATGAGGCTTAACCATAAGTTTGAGTTTTTGTTGAGTTTATTCCTTGATATGGTATCAGTAATCAACGTGACAAAAAGTCACCGTTTTGAATCTCAACTACCCCTCAAATTCAAGTGGAATATTTTGCGACATATATGAGGATGACCTGTGTAACTATGTTCATCCACCCTTATAACCTAAATGACTCTCTTGTGAGGGGACGTATTAGAGTATATAACAAATCCTGTAAAAATCTTTTGGTATGAAAGTGTAAATGTAGTATAAGGATGGAGTATAGAATACAAATCCTTCTTATACTTAACAGTTGACGGTTAATATTAATTTGAATTGAGAGGGTGGAAAAAATTTAATTCCATAATATAATCAACTCAACCGGGCTGATTAACACTCATTATTTAAAGAACAACAACAAAGACAACACTAATATTGAACAAGATAGTGGAAAGACTAGTTTCCCAATGCTACTCGTAAGTATTCTTTTTTATCCACTATAACATTTTTTAAAGAAGGCTTTAAAAGTAGCACAATGACATGTTAACTAATCTTGAGATTTATTTATGTGGCTGTCTAAATAAGCAAGTAGCAAGTATGTCTGTTTTAGTTTATCTAAGCAATATTATCATTTTTTTCGACAAAATTATGAATTTAGTTCTCACCTAACCTCACCTCAGTTTCCAACGGCCTTCTTTGTAATCATAAAATAATATTTTTGCGATTAATAATTTTATTGGGATAAAAAAGTACTTGCAATCACACAGACCCACTCAGGCATGAGCTAAGTTCGATTTATCCACTGGGTAAATTACTCACTATTTATAGATATCAAGAAGTAGTGAGATTCAACTCACCAATACCATTGAATATTTTATTTATGTATTAATAGTGAGTAATTTATCCACCAAGTCAACTAAAGCATACTTTTATAAAAATCATAAATTAGAGTTACCCTTGACATACAGATGTTCTATAATTTTTCATGAATGAAAATAACTATTTTCCATAAAAAATAAAAATAACTATTTCCCACAAAAATGAAAATAAGTATTTAGTTTTCTTGAATTTTTATTAAGGGAGTTATAATTTCAAATCAAAATTAAATTTTTATTAATAAATAAAATTAATCACATCAAATCTTTAAATCGAAAAGAGCCAATAGCATTGTAGTTGAAGTAATGTGACTAACACAAGTTTTTTGAATGTAATTAATAGACATTAAAATAGTATGTCGTAAATTAACATTTAAAAAGTATTAGTCATGAAGTACTCTCTTCTATACTATTCAAATGTTTTATTTGCTTTTGCCACTTGTTAATAAAGTAATTTTTTTTTAATGTCTATTGTTGTAAATAGGTTATGGTAATAGTGAAGAAACAATAACAAAAGAAATACAAAGACAACACTAAAACAGAACACAACAATGGAAGAAGCAAAATACAAGATGTATGAGGTATCTAAGGATACCTCCCCCTCAAAGAATGGTTACTATCATTAGTATATCAACATATATCAATGAGAAGCCTCACACAAGCTTTGAGAACACACTCACAAAGTAAAGACCTCACCTTTAATGGTGGTCTCTCACAAACAACCTAATACAAAGATGAAGGAACTCTAATGGTATAAACCCTAGTTGCCTCACTTGTATTAGTCTCTCCTTAACCCAATGATGCTCTAAGACTCGTGATATAGTCATACAACATATTAGAGAACCCTAGGACAAATGACTAAAAGCCCACAAAATCCAGCATACAAAACAAAAACGCGTATTGGAGAGGGACTGCATGCCCATGTCAAGGAACCAACTCAACCAAAAGCTTAAGCTTTTGGTTAAATTGGTTCCTTGACATGGTATCCGAGCCGATGGTTCGATCAACAATTTAAAAATGGTAGGTTCGAAAAGAATGGCGTTCCTACCCTAATTGATTACTCCCACATGCGAACTTGACGGGGGTTCGCATGTGAGGGGGGGTGTTGGGATGAGTTATCCCACATCGATAAATTGAAAATGGTGTGCACGCTTTATAAGCTATTAGAGACCTTCTTCCCATTGCCATATGGTTTTGGGATGGTATATATCTCCTTGGCTTATGAAATGTGTGCACTTGTGTCCCCCCGTTAATATGCTGGCATTCACAATAAGTCCAGCCTAATTTCACATGACCCAAGTAGCCTTGCTCGACCGGTCGAGCCATCTTCCAAAAGTTACTACCTTGCTACTACTAACTTGCTCGATCGAGCCCATTATGCTCGGCCACTCGAGCTGCCTTCAAGGCCTCCCATTCTTCGTGTCTTCTCAACATCAAGACACTGCAAATCATTCACCTTGATCACTTCATCAAGTGATCCAAATCTTAATCCTTCATAGCTCATGTCCGTCACATCTTCACTCTTAAGAGTGCAAGATAAGGCATGAATAATCAAGTGATCAAAATCATCACCAATGTCATGGGAATCGGATCTTGACTCAACATCTATAAGTGTGCTCGGTTAAGAACTCATCCACTTAATTATGTTTTAACTTATAAAGTAGTAATAATATTCAAACAAAAAGTAATTAACGAATAATATATCAAACAAGCAAATAAAACATTTAATCAAAATAAGGAGTATAAATTAATAAAGTTAAACATAAAACAATATAGATAATGAAAAAGGTTTAAAAAAACTAATACACAATAAAAACACTAAATTCATAAACACACAAAACATAACAACAAACCCAAAAATCAAAATACACAAAAAAACTCAAAAATTTAACTGTCGTATTCTCATCTAATATTTTCTTTTCATGATCTTCATATGATCAAAATAATCAAAAATCAAAATAGACATTTGTTTCGTGTATTTCATTTGACTTCGTTACTCTCCAATGCCGCCTATTATTGCCACCAACTCATTTAGTCAAATTTGTACTTCACTTATTAATCCCAACATCTCTTTCTTCCATTGTTTAACAATTTTTAATGTACCAAGTTTGAATAATTGAATTCCATCACTTATTAATCCCAAATTTGGTTAATTCTTGATCGTCAACCAATACCCAGTAATCAGGACTGCAACAATCATTTCTAATGGAAAGATGTGTTTTGCCATTGAATCAATGCCCAATTTTTACTTCTAGGGTTTCATTTGATTCCCTTAAACCCTTCAAATTAAGCCCTCAATTTTTCATTAATAGATCCGTTTCTGGCATTTCAATGAACAATCCCAACTGTAATTCTCTCATTCATGCTCAATCTCAAAAGGTATCATCTTTTTTTCTTCTTTTCATTATTATTATGTCAGAGATTTCTGCAATTTTACTATTCATCTTGTAAAATTCACGAATTGGGGAAATGGAAAATTGAATATTAGTTTTTTGTTATGTTTATTGAATTTGTGTTTTGTTTGCTGTAATTTACTTGAGTTATATTGATCAAGAAGTTTGAAAAATATGATTGTTTGTTTACATTTTTGTTTTATACACCTTGTAATATCATGAACTGGGTCAATAGAGAATTGGAGATTAAATTTAGTATTATTATAAATTATGGGTTTTTTGCTTTTATTACTTGAGGTTTTGTTTTTGAAGAAGTGTGAGACTTTTATTGTGATCAAATGTTCTTTCAACCCTTAAATAATTGGTTATGGAATCTATTGCTGATTTATCTGGATTACTGGATGAACCTGTACTTGTTAGAGATGGTGCTTTCATGCTGAGTAATGTAGAGCATGGTGCAAACATACGGTCGTGGTTGGGGGACACGGTAATTCGGTAATGGGTGATGTGGTTATCATATCACCAAATTTTGGCCTAAACCATAAAATATCGCTTGAAACAGTCTTAAACGTGGTTATTTTCACTTTTACTGACACTGGTAATATCGGTTTGGTAAATTTGAAAACCTTTACGATACGGCCTTGTTTTTGCACTGTAATGTAGAGTAAGTTGAGTTGAGGATGGTTTGGTTTGGATTTCATTTGTGGAGGAGTTTGAAGGGACTTGTTAGTTGAGGCTAAATTGAAGTACTTGGTAGTTGAGGCTAAATTGTTGAATTTGCGTATCTGTAATTGTTTGAGCTTGTGCGCTTCTCTTAGATGAGATTATCACGATGCTTTTGAAAGGATCACTAGATTTTTGAGATGTTCTAAACTTTGCATTTATTTCATATGTGGTTTATCTCGAAATTGAGATTTTGTGCATTTATAAGCAATTCTCAAATAAATGATTGACTTGATGGAGTGGAATGGGTTTAACTTTACACCAAAACTTGAACTCGATTGGAAATTTACGGCCTGTTTGCTAGGTGGTAATAAACGATGGTAATGGGAATGAAAACTAGTTAATTTTGGTTGAAAAATCTCTTGGCTACCTTGATGGCCATGGTTCATAAAATTTATTCCAATGTATTACCATTTGGAGAGTTGGAAATAGGTGGTAATGGAAATTTGTAAACAAAAAATCATTTTTGTGATCAAAGTTTCATCCCCATGGGAATGACATGGAACTTTTGATAAAATTTAATACTATAAATCATTCCTATTACCACCATTTAGTACCATAATTAAACGGGCCGCTAATGGTTTCATGGGTGATTCAAGTTGTAAAATATTCTATCAGTTTTATCTATCTAAAGCTCGATTTGTGTTTTACTATGCAGTCTGGTTCTGGTTATATATCTGCAACACTTTCATCTGTTGGTGATACTCAAGAGCGTGCTTTGAAAATCAAAGAGTGGGAGGCTAGAGTGCTACAAGAGGAAATGGCGGCTAGTCAGGGCATTAAAATTAGAAGACGGCCTCCAACTGCTCCTCCTTCAGGTTACGAGGGTCCTATTGATGTTTCAACGCAGGACATTTCAAACACTCCTCTTGACGTTTTGGAGGAAATTATATGGTACAAGGACTTTGAGGTTTCACAGGTATGATACTTTTTATATTCGTCCTCATTTATAATATTTTTTGAGTTGCTTCTTACATTAGCGTTCTTAATAGTTTAAGGAGAAACATCCATTTGATGCACTTGAAAAAGCTGTTGATGATGCTCCCCCAACTAGAGATTTTGTTGGAGCTCTGAGAGCAGCTTACCAGCGGACAGGAGGGCCTGGTTTAATTGCTGAAGTTAAGAAGGCCTCTCCAAGTAGAGGCATTCTAAGAGCGGACTTTAATCCGGTATGGATATAGATGTTTCATTCCCTTTGCTGCATTTTGTTCCATATGACCTTAAAAATATCACATCAACATTACAATTAGCATATTTTGGAATATAATAACTTTTTGTTTGATCTCATTATTGTTCATTTTCTATGGGTCTTAAGATTTGTAGTTCTTTGATTCTAAATTACGGTGGACAAATTAAAATTGATCATTAAATCATGTGCACTTCTTATTTATTTATGTAAAGTTATAGATGATGTTTACTACCAATGGTCAATCAGAACCGACCTCTTTGTTATCACTAGCAAGGGTAAGGCTGCGTACATTTAACCCTCCAAACCGTGTTTAGGTGGGAGTCACTTAATGACATTGGGGTTATAGAATGTTGTTTTTTGGTCTCATTAGCATGATTGCATTTACTCGCCACCTGGATTGGGGTACTTGTTTTTCTTTTTTTTTTTGTGTGTTCCATGCATATTCACGTACTTTCAATCCTTCAAACCGTGAACTTGATTCATTGTTTTCCATGCATGTTCACGTACTATTTAGCATAGTTGACAAAAATATTTCTTTACAGGTGGATATCGCCAAAGCCTATGAGAAAGGTGGAGCTGCTTGTCTCAGTGTTCTGACTGATGCGAAGTTTTTTCAGGTAAACTCATGTAATTCAATTTATCTACCGTCTTCATTTCGTTTCCGATACGTTGCTATTTACCTTATAATTCAATGATAAAAGGGAGGGTTTGAGAATCTGGAGGCTATACGCAATGCTGGTGTGAAGGTTAGTGTATGATTCTCCACCGTCTTTTTTCATAATTGTAGTCGTTCATCAAATTAAACATAGGAATGATTTTCGTTTCAGTGTCCTCTGTTGTGCAAAGAATTCATCGTAGATGCTTGGCAAATATATTACGCTCGTACCAAAGGAGCTGATGCCGTTCTATTAATTGCCGCTGTTCTGACTGATCAAGAAATCAAACAATTCCTGGCGATATGCAAAAAATTGGGGCTGGCAGCTCTGGTTGAGGTTTGTATACAAATTGCATTGGCTTTCTTTTCGGTCTACCGTTATTGTTTGCATGATCCTGATTTTTCTACAGCCGTTAACGTGCAATTTCTTAAAGAGTTATAATTAGCATTTGGTTGTTCTAATAGGAACGTACGTGCACTGTTCATTTCAAGCTATGTACTTGTATTGTCTCCATCCCATGATGTGATATGACACCCCAATGCTTCAAACCAATGTCACATGGTTTGTTATTTTCCTCATGAATCACAAATTGAAAAAAAACAAATTATGGTTGGTTTTGGTCAATTGAGCGAAATGCGATTTTGAAAAGTGAATTAGCCTACAAATTATTTTACACTCGGGACTTGACCTTTGTCTTTAAAAATGGTAAGATAGAATATTTTGTTTAAGTTACGAAAAATCATGTTTGTTCATATTGGTTTATGATTGATTAATGCACATGATGCCACAAGCTGATGCCACAAGCCCACGAATGTCATGTGCATTTTTTTAGACGGTTAGCACCATTTGTCAAACTATTTTATAAAAGCAGTTTATGAATTATACAAATGCGTTTGTGGTTCAAACTTCAAAAACTTGAAGTATTTTTGTTTGTTTTTTTGTTTATAGGTGCATGATGAAACAGAAATGGATCGCATGCTTGGTATTGAAGGCATTGAACTTATTGGAATCAACAATCGAGATCTTGGTAATACTATTTCATTTTAATTTATGTATCCGATTAAATTTCGTCTTATAAGTGAAGGTCATAGGCTTTCGACGATTACAGTTGTTTCTCTCCTGAGTTATTCGACCTCTGCTCGTGCAGGCACATTTAAGGTGGACATTGGCAACACTAAGATGCTTCTTGATAGAAGACGTTTAGACATTTTGAATGAGAAAAATATTATTGTGAGTCGTCATTGGGATCCTTTTCTGTTCGTTTTTACTCGTT
Organism: Amaranthus tricolor; assembly: GCF_026212465.1. NCBI lineage: Eukaryota > Viridiplantae > Streptophyta > Magnoliopsida > Caryophyllales > Amaranthaceae > Amaranthus > Amaranthus tricolor. Next base: position 2,288,096 of record NC_080062.1, read on the forward strand.
TGTCGCACTTTGTTTATGTTTTAGATGCTAACTAATGACATTATCTTTTGTGCTCCACCGAATATTCCATTTATTTCAGGTTGTTGGAGAGTCTGGCTTGTTCACTCCCGCTGATATTAGTTTTGTTCAGGACGCTGGTGTGAGAGCGGTAATTTTTGATTTAGTACCCATCTTACTTTCTTGAAAATTGTTTCCGTTTTAACAACCTTTCGTTTACAAGAAAGTAGAAACATTTTGATTAAAGGGGTCGAGGTTCCTTAGACATTCCGACCTATCACCTCCCTCCCCGGGCTCTCCCCCCTCCCCCCCTCCCTCCCAAAAAAAAAAGAATTAGTGAGAAAGGACGAAATACTGGATAAATCTAAATGAAATTGATAGTGGCTAATGAAAATATCTTAATGCTGCCCCCCTCTCGATTTGCCATTATGGAAAAGGTTGCCAATGTAAAGTTTGCGACTTTGTGTTGCAATCAGGGGCGAATTGAACTTTTCAATTGCCCCTTCGAATTTGCCACATCACGCAAAACAAATTGAGCTTTTCAACTAATATGCTTGTATATCGGTGAGTTAACTATAGTTGTTTTGCTAGTTTATCGGATATTTGAATCCCCCCTTAAAAGAAATTTTTATTCATGTCTGTTAGGCCGTGAAAATTTATCACATAATAACCCCATAGGCCCACTCGCATGGACACACCTACGAGCCACCAATCCAATATTTTAGCGATGTGGGATTCTTCTCACACGTGAAGTATTTCCAGTAATATTATCACCCCTGCCCTCGGTTGCAATGTATAGGGCAAAAGTTATTGCAAGCTACTAAGACAGTTTGCTAAAAAACGTGAATCATTTTACGTACTTTTTGCCAAATTCAAGTAAATCAGCAAAAAATTCTTTTTGAAACCTTTTGTTGGTGATGAATGCTCTCGAACACAAAAAAAATAATCTCTAATTTTGTGTTGCGTTTTAACCTTAAGAAAATTTCTCGTCTCTGCAGGTTTTGGTTGGGGAATCCCTTGTTAAACAAGATGATCCTGCCAAAGGAATTGCAAATCTTTTCGGTAAAGATATATCCTTGTGAGTCTATATAACTATATATCAGTTGCACTTAGACGAATGATGTTTATCGTGTTCTATAAACTTGCAATATATTGTCGTTGTATCGCCTTGTTATTAGCATAATTCGGAAATTGAAATAAAATGATGTATCCAAGCATTAATAGGGCTTATGTCCCTTTTCGATATATCTTAAATTTAGAGATGTAGTAGTTAGTATAACTTGTTGTAGAAGTCTTGACTCGGTCCAAATCTGATCCGTTGTCATTCCTGGTTGTACCTTATCATTGCTTCTATATTTCACATGTTTGAGGCACTAAAGTGGAAGTTTGGAACCATTTTGAAGCACTTGGAAATCTCTTATTCATTGTGATTTATGTCTATCATACATTCAAATAATCAAACATATTTTAATTTTCAATTTTAATCTTGTTTTGATCCATCTAGTCAATCTTATATTGTCATTAATATTGTTGAAACACTGATTGGAAAATAGTTTGTTTTTATTTTTTTTTTTTTGTTTTTTTAGTAATTGTTACAAATTCGAGTGACGAGTGACGAGAGAGTAATATGTAAATATTTTAAGTTTTGCCGTGTGAGTTTGTTTTTAGGGTAGATTAGAGAATTCATACAAATAAGAATAAGAGAGAATTAATCCTTTGTATTTTGTATGGATGGTGAAAATTAAACCTTTGTAAAATCAAGAATGGAAAGCGCATGATCACTAAATTAACTTATAATTGTTAGGTGAAAATTAACATATTTCAAACTTTGTAAAACTGATCAAAAGTCAACTAAAAGTTTAGAACAATATTGATTTAGACTTTTTTCATTTTGACTTTTCTTAGTCTTCAGAATTGTTGAAGAAATTAATGCGTGAAACTACAAAATACGGTTTCACCAATTTTTCATGGAGGTTTGACTTTTGCAAAATGTAAAATTTCATGAAACCTAACATGCTCATTTGAGAATCCCAAATTGTTGTGGGTGATCGTTTCTGATTATTTTGAGATTGTAAGTAATAATTTTAGATTATAAATAATTATTTTAAATTTATGAAAAACAATTAATTTAAAATTATAATTGATCACTTTTAGTTATAATTTATAAGTAATCTCTCTAAAAAAGTAAATATATATTATATAATTAATAATTAAATTATTATAATTATTATTAATTATAATAATTAAATTATTATAATTATTATTAATTATAATAATTGTGCAATTGATTTTTTCCTATTCTTTATTTATTTATTTATTTTTCTGGGAGCATCGAGTAGGCTGAAAGAAGAGATGAATTAGCTGAGAATTTAGATAAACAATTATATGAATGTTTGGGTGGTTCTAAATTAGATTAGAGGAAAATTTTAAAAAAATTTTAAAGGCAATTTTATACACTTTAAGATAGTAAGTACACTTTAAGATAGTAAGTAAGGCAATTATATGAAGGTTGACAAAAATGCATGAAATACAGCATTCTATTTGAAATTTTCCACTGTCTCAAGAATCGAGTTATATGTATGGCTGAGAAAAAAGTAAACTCATATGACAATAAAATCTAAAATTATCTGAAAAAAATAATATTCACTCCAATAAAAATAAAAACTCAATCATCGATCATCAACATGCGTCTTCACCTTTAATTAAACGTCCTATAATTAACACTCAAAAAATCAAATTCAATCCAACTCATTCCATTCCAAAGGTGAGCTCTAAAATGTCAATGAGCTTCATGAGTAAATGTGTTCACAACTCACAACTCACAACTAGGCCGGTGTAGCCACTTTTTAATACTTTTTGCCCCATATTTTATTTTTGCACACCTAAAATGTGTTTTTATACACCCAAAACACTGACCACAGACCACTTAAACAATTAGTGCACTCTGACCATGATCGAAACATCCCAACTCCTGTCTTCTTTCTTTATATTGGTATGTACACAGCACAATACAGCGCTAATCGGATATATTAGAGATGTTCAAAACAGATTTAATAATTTAAAATTTATTAATTTATAATTAAATTTGATTTGACGTGACTTCAAAAATAATTTAAGATTACGTAAAAAACAATATGAACACAAAAGTGGTCTGACCATTAATAGGCAAGAAACTCATTTTTTTTTTATGACAAATCAAATAATACCAATACAGGGATTTGGTGTTAAGCTTAGTTTTTAACATTTGCCAATGCTACAATCATACATTCTATGAAGTTTGATTGTGAGCATATTATTTGTTTTTTTTTTCATTGGTTAGTATTAATGGAATTTAATTAATTTGTATTTTTTACATTTATCATATTTACAAATTTATATTTTTGGAAAAACTCATATATTATTGGATGCAATAAATCACAATTATTCCAATTACACAGTTGTATATAAATGCAAAGTTTAAAAATTATAATGTGAAATATATAATGTACTGTGTAGAACATTATATATTGTTTGATAAAATTCTGGAATTACACTGCGTAGAAAATTATACTACGGAATAAATTACATTTATTCCAGTGTAATTGAAATTACACAATTTAGAAATATACTACAAAATTGCACTGTGTATAAAATTATACAGCAATTTAGGAAATCACTTAAAGTACATAATAGCCCTCTTTTCCATCAATTGTTATTTAAAACTAAATTGACATAAAATTCAATTAATTGATTATTAAAATCAGTCATTTATATTGTTAGACTATCATAATTACAATTTTAAATTTTAGGAAAAATGTAAAATATGATTTGCAATCTAAAATTTCATTAAAATATTAACGTATTTAAAAATCCGTTTATTGCATGAGTTTCTATCCTAGTTCGATATTATTTGTGATGAATTAAATAACATCTCAATGAATATATCATTTAATATATTAACAAATAAAATAAAAATTAAGAATGATTAATGATTAAAAAAAATTAGACACATACGATGAAAATTAGTGAATATTAAATTATTCAATATTAGTAAGATTATTAATCAAATATTTTGAGAGGCATAGCCTAAATCAGTGTCACGTGATGGAAAGTTAAATAACATCTCGTTGAGTATATTATTTAATATATTAACGAACACATACGATGAAAATTAGTGAATATTAAATTATTCAATATTAATAAAATTATTAATTAAATATTTTGAGGCATATTGTAAATCAGTGTCACATGATTTGCTAACCGCCTCGATAATCAAAAAAAGAAAATTATGGTCGATTTTAGGTTATTTTTGAATCGTTTGAGTGAATCACGAATTCAAAAGTCGATCTAACTAACAAATATGTTTCACCGGTCTAAACTAGCATTACATGATTTGCTAACTAATTCTTTTTTTAAATTCTTGATTCGTTCAAGTTTGTCAAAAGTAACTCAAAACCGAATCTAATTCACTTTTTTCGATTCGCGATTCGAGATTCGTGTGACATCGTTCTAAAGACACCCGGACGTAAATTTTTTCATACCAACCTCTTCAAAGTAACAATAATCACTTTGCTTTTTTATTCACATCTCCACTTTTCTCTTTTTCTCTATTTATACTCACCAATTTCTTCCCCTTTTGATCATCAAATTTTCTCCATAAACATCTTTTTCTCTATTACACAGTTTTCTGCAAAGAAACCCAATAATAAATCATGGCTGTATCATCTTCAATTTTATCTAACTCCATTTCTTCATCTCTTAAAACCTCTCAAATCCCTAAATCTCTTGCATTTTCTTCTCTAAAATTAGGTCAAATTGGGGTCAAATCTTCTGGGTATAATCTTACTAAATCACTGAAAATCAACACTGTTCATCAACAACCCACAAGATCATTTACTTGCAGAAGCTCTTCTGATTCATCCGAAAGTATGGATTGTATGAATTTGTAAATTTTATTTTATGAAATTACAATTTGGGTTATATTTTCTAACATTTCAATTTTATGGTTAGCAGATGTAAAAGTTCATGAATTTAGTGTTTATGAGATCAATGAGCGTGATCGTGAAAGCCCTGCAGTGCTTAAACTTAGCAAGAAACCTGTTTTTGCACTTGGTGATTTGATTCCTTTCACCAACAAGGTGTCCTTTTCTTCTTTTTGTTCTTACTTTACTTGATTTGAACTAGTTACTATCTACACTCTTTTTTTTTTCTTCTTATGAAGTTTGTCGTGTTTTTCAATTATATGCTGTTATTGATAATTTTTTAAATTTACTACTCGCATCCTAAGCGTAAATATGAAGTACTATTTTTGATTAATCATAATTTGTATTTTTTATTTTTGTAGTAAGTTAGATTTTGTTTGGTTGGTGTCATTTTAATTTTAATAGTATTTATTTTCTTTCAATTTTTATTGTGGCGTGATTAGAGATATTAAGAATTATTCCCGCAACATTTGTAATAATTTCATGTTGAATATCAAGGAAAATGTGATGTTACAAGTAAAGTGATGTTAAAAGAGAGGTTTTATAGAAAGTGAAAGAAATATCTAAATAAGATTAAAAGATATTAAATATATAAATAAAAATTAAAAGAAATAATATAAAAAGTATAAATTTCGTGAAACATAGCACAATAGAAAATGCAAAAAAAATTGATCTCATTGTGAGATATATAGTTTTTCTTGATCAATTGGAATCATTGTCTAGAATCGATAATACTCATGTTTTAAAATGAGGAACAAAGAAAGTGATTAGACTTGTGAGTTGTCCATGGAGATTGGTTGGAAGTATCCAAATAAAGTAATTACTATTTTATTCAACTAAAACATTAAAACAGTTGTAAGATGCTTAGCAACATGTGTTTAATGTTAATAAACTAAGTAAAGTATCCTCTTGTTTTGGACTTTTGTCTGAGTGCACATAAATAGAATAATCCAATTACTTTAATTTGGACATGTAAGAAAAAGAGCTCCATATAACCTTTTTACCCTTTTTGAGGGAGTTGTTGGTTGGGGCATTGTTGAGTTCAACATTCCATTGAGATTTGAGATTGCAGCATTGTGCTAAATGTGAGAGATTTTGAAAGTAAATATTACAATTTCAATGGGACGGAAAAAATATATTTTTTCCATGTTTTTTTTAAATTTGCTTTATTTATTTGAAAAGGCTCATACATGAAAATGAAAAATGAACTATTTTAAAGAAAAAGAGCATGTTTATTGTGATTTATTAAATATGTGTAACATGTCTGATCCTTGAAGATATTTCTTGAGCTGAGGAACTCTTTGACCGCACTCTCCTTTATGGGTATGAGCATCGTATTTTTCTTCTCAGACCCAGATCATTGTTTCCTATGAGCGGAAAATACTGGGTATAATGATGTAACATGTCTAATCATACAAAGCCCTTGAAAACATAGGGCTTCACATGTTGAACGATGCATAATTTACAAACTACGGGTCAACATGAGTAGGTGATCGAAGGTTTTGATATGAAACAACATTTCATTAAAAGCACACAAGTCTTAAAGATTATTTGCCAATTTTTGCTCCTCCCCTGCTTAGCGTTGTCAATGTTGATGTCTTGTGTTAATGAACATGTTTTATAAATTATAATATTCCCATCTGTTCATTAATTTGATTAATAATGGTAATGATTTGTGCTAATGAACAGGTTTACACCAGTGATCTACAGAAAAGGCTAGGAATATCAGCAGGAATATGCATTTTGATCCAAAACAAACCAGAAAAGAATGGAGATAGATATGAAGCAATATTCAGCTTACACTTAGGAGATTATGGTCATCTTTCACTCCAAGGTGCATACTTAACCTTTGGGGATTCATACTTAGCCATAACAGGCGGGTCGGGTATTTTTGAAGGTGCTTATGGGCAGGTGAAATTGCAACAAATTGTGTACCCATTCAAGATTTTCTACACAATTTACTTGAAAGGAATAAAGGGTGATTTGCCTAAGGAGCTTCTTTGTAAGCCTGTTGAGCCTCATCCTGGTGTTGAGCCTTCTCCTGATGCTAAGGCCACTCTCCCTGGGGCATGTATCCCTAATTTTACCGACTAAATTAATCAAGTAGTATTAATTAAGAAGTAATTAAGGTTATAAACAAGTGTTTAATGAGTTTTTTTTTTAGGGTAATTAGGGAATGGTTTTGGTTGATTGGTTGTATTATTATGTTTTTGTAGTATTTCTTGTCAATGTCATAGTCATCAGTCTAGTTTTCTGCACAAAGTCAGAGTCCTGAAGAGAGGTAGTGAACTGATCACCCGTACCCCTTGAGAGGGAGTGTATTTCTTGTCAATGTAATGGGTTTGATTTTCCACGAATAAGGTTTAATGTGAGGATCATTTTCTTTTGAGTACTTGTTTTGCTTTCATTCTAGTATTCTTTTGTTTATATTGAATGATTGCGCATGTGTTATGTGTTCAATACTCGCTTCCTTCTAAGTTGCTATAATTTTCATTTTTATTCGTATTTGCTATATTTTCATTAATGAAATTAGTTCTCATCATTTTCTTCAATTCATATTTTTTGTCTTCTTCTTTACAAAATTAAATTGTCTTTTCGTGAGCTTTTGCCTATTTGAAAAGTTGATATATTAATGTGTACATCATTAATTTCATCAACGAATGTCTAAGGAATAGTGAATAAGATTAAAGAGAAGATAAATTTATGTAACAAATCTTAAAAAAAAATTTTAAATTATTTTCATAAAAAAATCAAAGGCAACTAAAAATAGTAATCATCATCATTCTATTTAGTCTATCACACTCATAGAAGAACTATAGACAGGATCTAGGGAGGAAAGGACGACGACAACTCATACCCATTAAGGAGAACGCGGCCAAAGGAATCCTCCGGCTCGAAAAAAATAGGAGACGTAGCTACACGGGAAAGATAAAATAAATGCATATTGGTAAAATAAAAATAGTAAATATGACTAATTAAAATAGATTACGATGAAAAATGACATAAACATATTGAATAATGTTTTTACCCAAACCCTTTGACCTTTCCCTCTCAAAAATCCAAATAATTATTCTTCAATCAAAAATTCTTATTTAGCACAGCGTCGTAATGAGATAAGTGTAAATTGTGCTAAAGAGTCAATTAAATTATTTAAAACATCCACTTCCATATTAAAATGAATTATTTTTGTAAAAAAAAATTATCTAAAACAAAGAGTTTACATTCTTACAATTTATTTATTAGTTTATTTAAGGAAAAATAAGTCAAAATAATATAATCTTTTCATGATTTTCCTACAATAATCTCACATATTGATTAACTGTGAGTAATCCTAACTTTAGGGGTATTTTCCTAGAGTAAACCCGGTAACCGGATCACTTGCTGTAGCAAGTTTTATTTTTTTAGAAAAAAAGATAAATTATAATAAAATGTCGAAATAAAAGTTTAAAAAATGTTTAAAATTTATTTTCATTTTTTTTATTATTCAGAATTTTTTATGTAAATTTCAAAAAATTTATCTGATTTTTAAATTAATTTTTAGTTTAATTTTTTTGGTAAATTATTTACTATAGCAGGTCATCGAGTTATCCGAGTTTACTCTAGGCAAATATCCCCTAAAGTTGAAATCATTCATGAATTATGGATAATCAATAGGTGGATTATTATAGAAATATCAGGAAAAAATTGAATTATTTTGGGTAATTTTTCCTTTATTTAACCTCTCTCTATCTATCTATATATATATATATATATATATATATATATATATATATATATATAACACGTGACACATCTCATAATTTGATATCTCATACAACATTTTGTATACTTCATTAAAATACTTTTTTAAGATTTGTTGTTCTTAAGCCCATTTAATTTAACTAGTTAATAAAGTAGCTTCATAGAACCCAAATCTCACAAGGGCCAAGTTTGTTGACTAAACTTGGAAAATTTGAAAAAAAAAAAGATTATTTAACAACTTAATTTCAAAAATAAGCTCTGTGAAAATTTATTTCCCAAAATAAGCGTCCGTACATTCAAGCCTAGCATCGGGAAAAGTTGCTGTTAGTAACAGCGAAAGTGAAAAAAAAAATTAAAAGCCCAAAGTCGCTGTTACTAACAGCGACTTAAAAAAAAATTTATTTTTTTTTTATTTTTTTTTAAAGTCGCTGTTTGTAACAGCAACTTAATGCGTTTTATATTTTTTTGCACAATTGATTTAATGGCGAAGTTACAATGCGGCCCACCCTTGTTGCCCACTCTCGTCGTTCACTATTTTCGCTTAATTTTTAGTTTTTGGCTCCTACAATTATTTTAATTGTATACTACTAGTAATGTTACAAGAGTAGTACTCCCTCCGATTCAGAGAAATGTTTTTATTTTCTTTTTGGGTAAGTACACCTTAAATATCTAATTTCTATTTATAGTATTTATTTTTTTTACCAATATATTTACCCTTAAAATCACATGTCACCTACTTATTTAGAGTGGTCCCTACCCTTTCTTAATATATATGCCAAACCAATATGGGGCATTAGGTACGTATAAGTTCGTGTTTATTAGGGAAGCAATGTTGGATGGTATTCTTGGTGTGGGTTATGGTTGTGTTCTAGGTAGGAGATTTCCTTAATAAACGAATTAAGAGGAAAGCTTGATCTTTAATTTGGTAGCCATATGTGCAAAAAGGATGACAATTATGGCAATAGATTGCATTTGTACCGATCATGATCTTGGGATTTCGATTCACAAATACTGTTTAGTAAGATTAAATCAATTGTGCAAAAAAATATAAAACGCATTTAGTCGCTGTTACTAACAGCAACTTAAAAAAAAAAAATTTTTTTTTTAAGTCGTAACAGCGACTTTGAGCTTTTAAATTTTTTTTTTAAGTCGCTGTTACTAACAGCGACTTTGGGCTTTTAATTTTTTTTTTTCACTTTCGCTGTTACTAACAGCGACTCTTCCCGAGGCTAGACTTGGAAGTACGGACACTTATTTTGGGAAATAAATTTTCACGGAACTTATTTTTGAAATTAAGTTGTTAAATAATCTAATTTTTTTCCCTTTCTCACTAAACTTGTACTCTACCAAATAGCAATACGAAACCAACAAGAACCCATTAAAATACTTTCCCTCCTCCTTTTGTCTATCCCCTCTTTTCTTCTTTCTCAATTTCTCACGATCATCAATTAATCTTCCTTCAATTATTCATCAATGTCAAAACCATGCTCAATTTCCTCCATTTTCATCTTCTTCCTCTGATCTCCTTTAAGAATTGAGATATTAGTGGGTAAAGATCAATGGTTATTGCAGTAGAAGCTCGCAAATTCGATCTCCCTAACCTTTCTTTGTCTTCTCCAAAGGTTACATCTTTTCTATATGAACCCAATTCTCATTCTTTAGCTTTAATGCATTCTGATTCAAGTTTCTCTCTTTTCCCTTCTTTTTCCCCCTTTTCTTCTAATTCTAGCTTTTTACCCGCTCCTCAAACCCTAATTCCGAATCCGTTTTCTTCTGCTTGTTTTGTGCCGCTTAATCGTCATAGCACTAAAAATCAAGATTTCCAAGATGATAAAAATGTTGTCTTTGTTGTTTCTGGACCTTACAATGGTGCGTCTAGGGTTGTTTTGAGATTTTATTTGTTGGGTAAAGATGGAAAATTTGTGACTGCCCAGGTGGGTTGTAGTCAAAATGGTGTTCGTTTTGATAGGAAATGTGGTGTAATTGTAGATGTAAGTTATGGAATGAAGGTTATGCTATGTGGGTCTGTCAATTACTTGGCTTTGTACTCAGCTTCAGGTGGGAAAATGTGGGTTTTTGGGGTGAAATTGATAGGTAGTGGGAGGGATTTAAGGTTGGTTAAGTGTGCTGTAATTGACTGTACATTGCCTATCTCGTCGATTTGTCTTTCGTTTGGGTTTTTGATCATGGGTGAGTTAAGAGGAGTTAGGGTTTTTCCATTGCGGGCGTTGGTGAAAGGGAGGGTTGGAAATAGGAGGAGGATGCGTGTGGCGAAGGTGAAAGGTGAAGAATTGAATGTGGAGGATCAGGAAGGTAATGTGAAAGTCGAGGGAAGATACTCGAAGATTACGAATGGGGTTACTAGGGTTTCCCATGAAAGTCATGAATTTGATAAAAATAGTGGGAATGTGAGCTCATCCAAGTTGTTGCCTGATGGTCATGCTTATGGTGTTATTGGTGGAGTGGCTTTGAGATCGATTGCTGATGGAAATTGTGAGTACACTAATTTGTTAATTATGCTGTTTGATGTGATAATTTGTTACGTGGATGTGCATTATGTGGTAGAATAAATGTGTTTCATGTTCCGATATTATCAGATCGAACTACCTAGTAGTTGCTGTACTGATTGCTTGTTTTGAGTAGTGTTCTATTTTGGGAATGCCAAATTGTAAAGGAATCCATGTTTTATATAAGTATATTTATGGTATTTTGTTTTATGGAACCTTTTTACTTCGGTGTAATAGAATTTGTTGCTCGTTTTTTCCCATGAGATAGTTCACAAATGCTAGTCTGATCAGCATGTTTTGTTTGTAGTTATACAAAATCAAGTGGTTCATGAATGAAATCCGTGTGAGTGTCTCTACTAAGTAGATCCGAGTTTTTTTTGTATGATTAGTGGTTAGAAGCGTTGCAAGTAAAAAGAAACACAAGAATAGAGGTGTTCAAAACAGACTCAATGTTTATCCGACCTTGTAACCAAATTCGATTGACCCAAGTTCAAAAATGATTTACGATTATGTAAAAATCAATTTGGACACAAGACTCGATTTTAAACTGATCCGAAACACTTAACTCACAATCAACCCGATGACCCAAATAAACTCCTCTACACAAAAAAAGTATTAAGTTGTAGTTTAGCTAATCTAAAAGCTAGAAGCCTATGCAGCTATGAAGGTTCTCAGTTCTCTATGCTCTGCCATTGACTTTCATCTGTATGTAGACTTTGGTTTTCAAGTGTTTCTTTATTTTTACCTTTTTCCTCTTCCATGCCATTACTGACCATGAAACCAGTTGTTAATCACACAGGGTAAGGTGCTGTCTTACGTATAGTTATAATGGTCTCTTTGTTGTCATTATATTAGCATATCTTTACATCTCTGATTAGTGTTGCACGCTGTTTGTTTCATGTTTTAGTCTGTTTTGTGATTGCTCATACATGTTTCAGTGTGTGACGTTCTAAGCACTTGAACGACTATTAGCTATTAATAAACTTTGAATAACTTTTCTATTCATACGTAATCTTGTATTCTCATTCTTTGGGAATTTTCTTGGAGATTTTGTGTTGAATGAATTGTTGAAACTCTAAATGGTGCCGTTGGCTACAGCAGCTGATGTTGTTCTGTAACTCCAGTGACGCCGAGATCTTTAAAAATTCGACAAGACTCTGGTGAGTGCGGGATGCAGTTTGTTTTGTTCAATGATAGTGTCCGTGAAGAAATTAAATCCAGATTGATGCCTTCTAACACAACAAAGGCGGTTTCCATCCAAGCAATTTCAAAGGAGAAGTTTGTGATTTTGGATTCAAATGGAGATTTGCATATACTTCAAGTGTCGAAATCTGGCTCTTCTCAAATGAGACAGTTAACTTGCACCATCCAAGCACGACAATTGGCTACATCTCCCGATGCATTTGCTGGTGTGCTTCTCCCATACTCTTTTCTTTGTTCTTATTTTGGAATTTGTCGCATTGTCTTGCTACACTCTGAAGAGATGTTTGTCAAACAAATTTGAAAGTTTTAAGTAAAAAGAACGGTGAAAATAGTAGTGTATAGGTGATGTACGTTTATTTTATTAAAAATATAAGAATTGGAAGTGGTCTGCTAAATTAAGTGTCATTATCTTATTGTTGGCCTTGTGCACTAGTAGTTCACGAGATAGCTGAACTCGATAGAAATAGACTTAGGGTGCGTTATTCTGCCTTGAAATTCTTGAACTTACCTGAATTAGTAACGTAAAATCAAGTTTAAAAAATCAAAATATACTACCCCTAAGCTCTTTGCTACAACCTGAGAATTATGCTATATGTACTAGAAGTGTGAAATAGAAGGTTGAAGTGTTGAACACTTAAAGCTTGTATTGATTAGTATATAAGAAGAAATGGAAAATGATAATTTAGTGTAACCTAGTTAAAACTCAAAACTAAGCTAAAATAGTAGCTTATGCATTTGAAAGGCAAGAAACTCTTCTATTTTCATTGTGCTCTCTCTCATAGTGCAAATATACGGTAACGGTCGTGGTTGCAGTAACCGACGCGGTAATACGGTAACGGTGTGATGCGGTTATCGTATCGCCAAATTTTGGCCGCAACCACGAAATATCACTTGAAACAACCTAAAACGGGTTTTTACACCTCTACTATATGGGTAATACCGGTTCGGAAAATTAGAAAACCTTTACGATACAACTGATACGATACGATACGGCCTTGTTTTTGCACAATTAGTCTCTTTTTTGTTGAGAAATGAAATAGTGCTCTCTCTTTCTAATGCTTTATTTGTACTAATATGACGAGATTCCTTTTTTTCTAACTAAAACTTGTGCCTTTGCTCCAAGCAAAATCCCCTAAAAAAATCTACTGTACTTCTCATTATATTCCCCTTTAGTTTGTGCTATGTACCTTGCAACTCTATTATATTCTAAAAGCCACCTTTCCACTTAGCTTTCTTAATTTACCCTTATTAGTGATCATCTGATAAGTGATAATATTGGGAAAACATACTTTTCTTGAATAGTTACATCCATATATCTATCTTTTTCCTTCAAACTACCTCCCTATCAGTCATCCCACAGTCGCAGTCATCGCCTCACCACCACTAATCACCACCTCACAACCCAAGGCATCAACGCCTCAATTCTCCTGGAACAGAGATCAAACAATTATTGGATCTGTGTGTCATCATCATGCTAGTGAATCCGTTGTAGACGTGCCTTTGCTATTTGTGCTGAACAATTAAAAGACTAAATTAGTTTCACCATGTTAGAAAGATAGATTGAGGGGGCAGCGGGGGATATAAGGAGGAGTTACTGTATGCAGCTGTGGCCACGTTTATTGAATGCTTGAATTTAAATGTGAGGTTTTTGAAGATGTCAAAAATTTTAAAGGTTTGAGAAGTATAAAAATGAAGATATTGAACCTTGAAAGGGAAAGGATGAATGCGAGAGGGAGAGGAAAACATGAATGTACCGATGGGTTTAAGTCTTATGGTTCTTGCTGTATTTATGACCCATTGTTTTCAGGGGAGACGAGAGGCTGGACAACTGGGTTCATGGGGAAAAGCTAAGGCTAGTAGTGCAGGAGGAGATATTGGTGGGATTGTTTTAATAGGTTGGCTTACACTTTACATTAAGTTTTATTTTTGGGTTAAGAAAGGGTAATTAGATAACTAACTGTGATGGGGGTGGTTTTGGAGATATGCTTGAATATCAACGCATGGGTAGCACCAATCTATTGAAGTAAATAAATAGATTAATTGTAAATTTTCAGTAGAATGTTGTTTGTAAATTAAACTACCGAAAAAATCAGTACTCCAAATTGACCAGTACAAGCAGTATAATGCAAATAATAATCCCAAAGCAATGCCACAATAATATAATAAAGGGAGATAAATGCCATCAGCAACTTAACAAAGTTATTATCATTTTCTCGACTCACTCCTACGTCAAGACTGAAGTTCCAAGTTCCCTCTCAAAACTTTTTTTTTTTAATAATACATAAAAGACTACTGTCTAGTCTAGAATGTAAACGACTCAGTTGTTAAGTGAATAAGTGCTCTATTTTTAATTTTCATTCAGATTATCTTGACTTTTGCAATCGTGTTTTGAACAATCAATGACGTGTGGGATTTTATTTATGACGATATAGATTCGCATATCATTTGGGTATCCGAGGGACTCTGTTCTGTGCACGTGATGGTGATACCTACTTCTGATACCACAGAGAAGGAGAATGGTGAGAGCAGTAATGATGGAGAGATCATTCACAGTTCAGGTTTGTACACATTTATCTTTAATCTTTTGGTTGAGTATTATATTCTCGCTTTCTCTCATTAGGATTACTTGGCTGAGTATTCTATAAGGTACTATGAATATATATATATCGAATTTTAATAAATATTTATTCTGCTAGTTACTCGAGCAATATTTACGAGCGAGAACATTCAGAAAATGGTGCCCTTGGCTGCAAACAAAGTCCTGATTCTTGGACAAGGTAACTTCAGCTCATTAATCAAATTCCTTCGTATTTGCGAATGAAATAATCACAAAGCATACATGTCCGTGGTTTTATCCTTGAACATGTTTCAATCTTTCACGATTGATAAATACACCGATTTTACCTGATCTTATAATGAATAATGTTTTATTTCTCCATATCAAGAGTTCGTCAACTTTACAAATGTTCTCTTTTGCAGATAGCCTCTATGCTTATGCAATTTCTTGAAGTTGTTTGTGGAATCTTCTTTTGTGCTGGTAAGTTTGTGTTAGCGCTCTCTTGGTTTCACCCATTGTTACCTGGAACGACCTTTAGTTTGGAATGGAGAACTGGAACGGGAACAAGGAATGTAACCTAGATTGACTCAAGAACGATTGGGTACCAGATACATTATGTGTAAAAAGTATATTTGAAAACAAAAGTATATTAAAATGATTTTTTGGCTTTAAGAAATTGTTTTTAAGTTGAATTTTTTTAGTTTTTGTAAATTTCATCTCGTTTTTCCTTCTTTCTTTTTTCTTTAATTTGAAAATGAAGTCCAAGATACCTTTTAAAAAAGGTCTTCTACACCAGGAGGTCACCTTGAGCGATTTGGGTCGTGTTTTGTGGTGATTGGGGACAGATGTTTCCAGATCGCGGAATGTGGCTATGGTTTCACCTTCATTTCTCCTCTACGTTTTTCTGTGTTTTATGGCATTTCAACACGGATCTTAAAATTTTGCTTTCTTCATAGGATAAGTTCTCATCCTGATCAAATATCAATCCTTTTTGAGTAATGGGGCCCCGCAATCGCTTTCTATTTAGACTGTAAGTTGTCGACTCTATTGGTGTATATATTTGGCAACTTTTTTACCATTTTCTATCCTTATGTGTTACTTGTTTACGGGAATCAATCTCTGCAGAATGCCCTGTTTGTTCCAGTGTTCTTAACCCTCTGATCTAACCTTGACATAAAGTTATCGAAGTCATGAACTGCAGTTGTCATACATTTCTCTTAATGTCGCTTTCAGGACTGGGTGCTCGTCAGGTAATTGGACCCTCTCTTTGTCTTTTTTATCATGGTTATCTTGATTGGATTTAGTGACTAGTTGAAGTGGGTGTAAAACCGTGAATGGGTTGGAGAAATTGGATCCGAATTTGAAAACTTAAAAAGAATATAGAATTACCATTTGGCATAGATCCGGACATCTTGTGATATCTGGATACTATAGTCGAGAGAGAAAATAAAAAACTATCAAAGAAAAAATCGTAATTGTTTTGGTAAGTGATGATAAATTAAGGCAATAAGGATCATAATGCAAAAACAAGGTTACCTTAGATTGTATCATCTAAGTCGTAAAGTTTTTTAAACTTTCCGAATCGATGTTATACGCATTGTAAAGGTGTTAAGTAACAGGTATACCTCATGGGTTTGGCCAATATTTGACGGTACGACAATTGAATGAGGCCCATTACTGCACTGTGACCAAAACCACATTTTTATTATGATCGAGATGTGCATGAGTGTTATTGTATACAAGATTTTCCAGTTGTATAATAAACATAATATTTTGTTACCCTACTTCATAGTTTACATGAAATTACACTCACCAGTGCTATCATTTTCTAGTTTTTTTTTTTTTTTTTTTTTTTTTTTAATTTTTTTTTTTTACCTTTGTACTGATGATGACCAAATGACTCAATGGACCCTGTTGATCCTACACTCTTAATTTTCCTGGGGACTTTGTTTATAAGATTTTTCTTTTTTGGGGTTGGAAGGGGCCAAGGGGAGCAGAAGCTGTTTCCTGATTTTTTTTTTTTTTTTTTGAATGTGGGATATTCATCCTTCAATTTAGTGCACCTTGAAGGAGACGAAGGTCATTTTGTAAATAGACTGGTTAGTCTAACATAATTCGCCAGTTAAATCGCTTTTTGAATTTGCAATTCACTCAAAATGGCCCTTAAATAGCCCAAATCGACCACAATTCACTTTTTCTGATTCGCGATTTGCAAGAGGATTAGTGAATCATGTGACAGTGAATTACTGGTACAATGTGTTATTTGGACTCGTGTACTGATGTCGGATACTGTTACGTGTCCAAGTGTCGGATACGTCTAAGTATTTAGTTTTACGCGTCTTAAGTGTCATAGCATCAAGGATCGGACATGAGTATGTGAAGCAACATGAAAAGCCCGAGTAGCATAGCTAGTATTTCATTTGTGATTGAGCAAGCGTGAAGCATTTGATTTTATATAAACCTTCTAAATTTAGGGAACTCTGATGAACAGCGGGAAGTTTACAACTTAACGAAATCATCTACAATTACTACTATTCTAGTATATGTCCTTAACTACAAAGGGATTCCATGTTTTTCAGGGGAAGGATCATCTGGTGATCAGTTGGATGCCTGGAAATGGAGCAGATTCTAAATCTTTCTACATACCGAGCCCTTCCAGTGTCGCATCCCTCTGCCTACAGACAAAATATATACTGTGCAAGGCTCAGGGAGAGGAACGAAAGGCTCGTGACAGCCAGTATACGCCTGTTACGGAATAGTTCACGTCTATCCTGCCATCTGTGGAGAAGTACGGGGCATTTTTGCGTCTTGCTGGTTTACTTCGTGATTTAGATGAAACTCCATTCTTATTATTATGAACCAATTTATGTAGTTAAAGTTCGTATTTTGTCTTCCTTTTGAACTCTGGGAATGCCTGATTAGTTGCACTATTACACCTCTAAGAAAGCTTCATGTAATCTATTTTTTTTTTTTTTTTGAAATTCTACTTGATTATCGTTGATCGACTGTTATTTATCATCTTCGTCGTTCTTTTGATAAATTAACAAAACACGGTATCTCTATCCTACAACCAATTGGTTACTTCCTTTTTCTTGAATAAGCTGTTACATACTCCTTTGTTTGATGTTAAGGAAAAGTCGGGTTTCAATCGTAACTTACTTCACCTTTTGGCTTTTCGAGTGAGTGTTCTAGGCGAAGGCAGTTTGTACACCAATTAATCTCGGAAAATTTGTTAAAATAATTCTAATTATTACTCATTTTTGTTCAAAATAATCTTTACTATTAATTAATTTGAAGTAATTCATACTTTTACGGCCCGTTTGGTACATGGTATTAGAGGGTGGTAATGGTAATAAAATTAATTAAGTAATGAAAATTTCGGTTGTTTGGATGCCTTCAATGATAATGAATGGTAATAAAATAAGGTAATGAAATTACCAAAAAGGGCCATTTTCATTACCATCAAACAACATGGTATTAGGCTGTAATGGTAATGAAGTATTATCGTGGTAATAAAATAAGGTAATGTTATTTTGAGCTGAAGAAAAAAATAATGAAGAAAAAAAAGGTAATGTATGTAATTATC
This sequence comes from Amaranthus tricolor, assembly GCF_026212465.1. Taxonomy (NCBI): domain Eukaryota; kingdom Viridiplantae; phylum Streptophyta; class Magnoliopsida; order Caryophyllales; family Amaranthaceae; genus Amaranthus; species Amaranthus tricolor. The sequence goes on from NC_080062.1 coordinate 2,306,648, forward strand.
CAAAAAAATATTATTATTAAAAAAAGAATCATTAGATAGAATAATTTAGATACAATAATGCTTTTAGATACAAATATACAATAATGAAACTAAGAGTCATTACCATTTTTTATTACTAACAACCAAATGCAATCAATGGAATATTATCTTCCATTACCATTCTTTAGTCATGCACACCAAACAAAAGAATCTTTATTACCAATTCTCATATCCATTCCTTTATTACTATTGCCATTACAACATTTCATTCCTATTACTTCATTACCATCAACCAAACGAGCCGTTAGGGTAATCTTCTTAAAATAAACCTAAGTACAAGTATGATTTTTACTAGTATAATTGGGTGTTTTTTAAGAAGATAGATGATACTTCAGATTATTTTGAGAACATTACCCAATAATGTGGATTATTTTGAGTTAATTCATAGTGGAAATTATTTTAAACGAATGAGCTATAATTGAGGACAATTTTCTGTTCCGGAAAATCGTTCTCAAGTCGAGGGATTTTTTAGCCGTATCCTTCTTTATTTATGGGTGTGATGAAGAAGAATGAGCTATAATTGAGATAATTTAAAAAAAAAAATTCCTTTATCTTATTAATTTATTTCCAAAAACAAAAATAAAAGTATAAGGTACCAAATATATAGTTCTTTTTCCAAACAAAGTAAAAACAAGGTAAAGAACAACCTCTAAACAAACCCATTGAAAATAGAACAAATGGTCGTCCGTACAACATAGACAACCATAGTCCATCGGTTGGTCCTGCTAAATGATGCCTATTTTTATTTTTTCCTCCTACCAAAATTTAATTTCTAAGGTGGACAATTATATGTTACCCACTTTGTCCTTAAGAATTTCCCCCAAAATTTAATTTCTAAGCTCGAGTGCTCGACTATATATATTTTTTTAATACTAATTTTATATTTATAATGTCCTTATTAAAAAAAATTATTTTAAATTATTTTAAAATTAGTTTTGATTTCAAGTTATTCATTAAATTTCAAATTGTTACATGCAAACTACTTTCTATAAGATTTTAGATATGTTTATAATTTTTAGTTTGTTCGTGTCTAAAATCTAAAACAGTATCCCATAAATACGACTCTATTGCAAAGATTAGAATAGTAAAAGTTGGTTAAAATAACAAAAATAATAATGTAACAACTTAATCATGATATAGGTTTGAAGAATCGAAGGAGTATATACTTCTATACTCTATATAGGATGGGGAAAGTCGGTTCTGGGCAATACTCAACCGCACTGGTCTAAAAAAATAAATTTAAAATAATTATAATTTTAAAATTTATTAAGTATTTTTACCCTGAAATCCGGTTACAATCCAAAGTACCTAAAAAAGTATCTTTGGTAGTGAAAAGGAAATGAGTCCCACTAAAACTTCAATTCCAATAATTACAAGTTTTGTCCTTTTAAATTAGTTTTTTTAATTATTTAAAGTACTTTTTTTTATTCAAATAGAGCAAACTCCGAAAGTGAGAGAATACATGTGATGATACAATTGCCCATCTAATATTGGCCTTATTTGGTTCAGCCACTACATTATACATCCTCTATAGACTCCATTTTTGGGGACCAATTTATCCCTTTGATTGAGTGCATCCTATGTATTCTTATTTTCTCAATCTTTTCCTCTATCTTTTTTTTCAATTTTCAAATTACATCGTACTGGTTTATTACTCCTAGTTCTTATAGAACAAATTTTTTAATTTGTTTATTGTTTAGTATATAATATAACATATTATAGGCTGCAATCATTAGATTAAGCTTTTAATTGAGTTTATCACTTATTAAAGTTAACGTGACGAAATTATTCGAGTATGTAAATTATGTTAGGGTTACCATCATCAACTCAAGCTTCTAGTTGTGTTGATTCTTTGACATGGTAACAAATAAATCAAATATAATTAATAAAGATATCACGGGTTCAAATCTCACTACCTATCGTTTCAAATAGAATATTTAACACTATGTATGAGAAGACTCTTTGTTGCATGTATGGATCTAGTCTAAAGAGCTCTCGTGTAGTGGGGCATGTTAGTATATATATCCTAAGACTTCAATCATCAACTTAAACGATTATTAGTTGGTTTTTCGATTGAAATGTCACAGGTTTGAAATTCGAATCATCTACCCCTCATTTCAAGGGTGCGATATGGAGTATATTTCATATCATAAAAATATAATTGTGCCTTAAGTTTTTAATTGAATTGATTCTTTAAAACTATTGTTTTAGGGTTATTTATAAAGAAATGAGGAACAATTAACAATGATAATAATGGTGTAATTTCTCGTGAGGATATTCTTGCTTATTTCTAAAAAAGTTTCAACAAAAAAATATTGCCTCAATTACTATAACCTTGGTATTAAAAGATTTTTATCATCATTACCTCCAAATCAATTTATCAAGTACAAATGTAAATTAAATATGTGGATAAGAATTATAGAAGAGTGGTTATAGTTAGAAATAATAAGTTAAATTAAAGTTTTACTTCCTCCTTTCTGTTTTACTCGCTACACAATGACTTTGCACAAGAATAAAAATATGAATATTTTTGTGTTCAAAAAGATCATTAGCTTTTGGTTGAGGTCCCAAAATACGCTATATAAGGCTCCAAAATATATTATATACTTTAGCATGTATAAAAGTTATTGAGATTAGAAACAGGTTAAACATATAGATAAAATAGACGTTATATAGTTATTTTTTTTGTCAAAGTAGTAAATGAAAAAATTGTAGGTTATACATAAAATTGATCGAAACCATTTAATATCTTTAGACTTTAGTCCAGTCAATGTCCTACTCTCTAAGCATAAGCCCTTTTCCAGATTAATGAAAGCACCAAAACATATAGTCTGCAGTACATAAAATTCCGAAAAAATTGCCTCATTTATTTCTCTTATAAACATTAAGTTTTGATTACAAATCAGATAAGAATCCAACTTAGAGACAAAATTTGATCTTAACAAACATTAAATTTTAATGTCATCGAAACCTGTGTGTCACGATGGCGGATCTAGCGTGATGTTCCTGAATTAGATAAGAATCGAACTTAGAATATTTTTCGAGAAATGATACTCTCCAATTGAAATAAAATCCGATCTTAACAAACACATTTAATTTCATTGAAACCTGTGAGTCACGATGGCGGATTTAGCATGATGTCACTTTGGTCAGTTGACATCACTCAAAAATATAATAAAATCAAATATTACATGTAAATATACCCTAAATGAGTTGGATAGTGTATTGCCTTTCACATATGTGAGTATGTGACGACTAAGGTTTAAAATCTAATAGGGGCGTTATATTTAAATTGACACCATTCATTTTTTTCATGGATTCGCCACTGGTGAGTCGGGTCTTGCGTTAGATACACTTCTCATTGAACACATTCCCGCCTGTAATAATAAAAAATAAAAAATAAAAAATAAAAAATAAAAAATAAAAAAATTATCAGAAACTAAAATATCCTGTTAAAAAGGACAAGTTTTGAATGGCTCAGATCTTTTCATCTCCAACATCAAACGAATATTGACCATCCAAGCTTGCTTTAGATCTTTCATTTTCATGATGATGACAATCACATGATAAGAATCAAGTTGCCCACGTATCAATATTTTATTTTGTCAATTTTCATAATTTCGAAAACTACCATACATTAATTTATTTTGATAAAATTTGTGCAACTCTTATCCTATTATTGCAGAGGATAATTAAAATTGAATGAATTTTTTTAACTTTATTTTCCACATGTCAAAATGTTATTGTTCCAAGTATGTAAGAATATTTCCCACTATCTTGATGACAATTGACAAGTAATATGCCCAATTTTACACAAAAAGTAATGGTCTTACTTCTTAGTTTCAAGATTTTAATAATTACTTTATTATTTCTTAAAAAAAATTGATGGGATCTAAGGCGGAATAAAATTACACACTAATTTAGAGGTTCTATTTATTTAATTTAATTTTTATTATTTTGGGGCTAAAAAACAAGATATATATTAGACTAATTAAATTAAAATGTAGTGTAAACTAATGTGGACTAATAAATGAAAACCCATTAACTAAAAGGGTGCTATACAATATATTGAACAGCTTGCACATGTCCAAAACCACCCATAAATAAAATATAAAATTATATGTGAACATTAATTTTGTATTTATGTTTAATATTTTAAGCTCATCATAAGGCTAGCCGTGATTTTGATTTTGTATTTGAATAATTTAGGTTAATGATCGAATCAGAAAAGATATAATATTATACTTCCATCTTAAGATACACTCGAGTTAATTTAGATAATAAACTCATATAAATAAAAAGGTGGATCGAAAATATTTGAAAATAAATTGAACAAGATCCAACAGAAATATATATATTACAACTTTTTTATATTTAAGAAAATTATAAGAGTAGTTAAAATTATTCTATCCATTTACAAAATATTTCAAACATAACCAATTGCGCTAAAACGAGGATATAAAGAGTCCACTTCTTGGTGGTACATTCCAAAGTTGTTAAAATCGAGATTCTACTTAGAATCGTTTACAGAGGTAGAATCGAATCGGTAGAATCGTACGATTCTTCAAATAAACTTAAATATATTAAAATATATAGTATCTTATCATTATTATCCATTCTAAAAGTCCAAATTTATGAATTAAAGTTTCTTTGACTTTGTTTTTAAGAATGTAAAAAAACTTTTTAATAATTAGTTTAAATCTTCAAACTGATAAAGAAATTTATTTTTTTTAAAGTTTTCATGATGCATGATACATTTAAAATTTATTTATATAAGTGAAAGAGATTAGTGAAAGATGGTATATAAGAAAAAATAATAATAATTAATACTAAATTAGTAGAATCGGATCGTTAAAATCGTAGAATCGTGTTATGATTCTACATCTAAAAATTTTATTCCAATTAGAATCATAAGATTCTACAACTTTAAGATTCTACCTATGATTCAAATCGCTCACTTATTTTTGAATCGTAAAATCGTAGAATTGTAGATCAAAATTGCAATTTTAACAACAATGATACACTCTAACAATTACAATTCACATGATTGATTGCTATTCGTGAAAAAATTGATGGTGCAAATTTTAATATTTTCATTCTTTTCGAAATTATCACGGTTGTATAACGTACAGAGATTTATAAATACAAGGTTATTTAAATTGTGTTGATCGATGATATTATTTAGTTAAAAGTTGAAATGTGTGAATGAGAATAAAAGAAAGTGATGGGGTGATTTCTCTAGATGTTCAAAACAGACCCGATGATCCGATATTTATCTGACCAAGTAATCGATCCGACTTGACCCGACTTCAAAATAAATGTAAAAATATGTAAAAATTAATATGAATACAAGATCTGATTTTGAACCGACAACTTAAAACGCTTGATCCTAAAATAAAAACAAAATTGTTGGAATCTATTTGGAATAGTAAAGTTAATGAGATGTTACAATCATTTTCCTAAAATAATTATCATATGTTTGGCGTTACTTGGTATAATGTTGTTTTTACTAGTAATGCACAACAATCATTGGTGAAGAATGAAGATTGATTCACCTAATTTTGATAACTAATAAAATTAATAATTCTTCACCAACCAATTTGGTTCAGCTTAGATTCAAAGTTTTTATGCATTTAGGCAAGGCAATTTTGTGTACTATATTTTTACATGAATTTAATTTTACATTGTTTTTCTGATAATTAATTGTCTTTTTTGTTTACTTAGAAATTATTGCAGTTTGTCAAAAAAAATTTATGGTACAATTACATCCCTTTAATTAGTAGCAAAGAAAAAATGAGATTTTTTAAAAAAATTTTGATGACAGAACGATTTCATATGATAAATTTGTGAGAAATTAAATATTAAAAAATCATCTAGGCGATATAAATAAAAGTAGTGTGCAACTTCTTTTAAAAGGTTAAATATATTAAGTAAAAATGAGAAAATATTTAAAAAGGTGCAAAATATTTTAATATCGATTAAGTTCATATAATAATTAGTCTCACGTTGGAATACCAACTTGAATTTTTTTTCTCTGATTTATTTTTTTATATATTATTCATTGTTTTTGTGTAAACTCAAAGTCAATCTCAGGGCTAAAATGGATTCTATTAGGTAAGATTTAAAAAGCAGCAACACGTTAGAAGAAAAGACAAATTTGGATTCAAGCTAAGGTTATGATTCAAAATTAAAGTATCTTTAAATGAGGAAGAAGCTGGATTAATTGAATATGAACTTGTTATTGCTGGAGGTGTTTTTTCGGATTTTTAGATTTTGGGTTAGATGTTTAATTTAATCGGTTAAAATTGATTTTTTTTGTTTTATTTTAGTTTTTATATAATTATAAATATATTTTTAATATTGGGTTAAATTAAATTCAATTACAAAATCAGATAAATATTAAATTGTTGGATTAGTTTTAAACAATTATAATCATTTATTTTCTTTTGAATTAGAGCATTTCGAATTACATATATGAAGTATACCAACTTTTCAATTTTAAATGATATATTTGGCACGTTTTTATGTGTATCAATATTTTGTGAACAATTATATTTTCTAACCTAGCGGCCTCCAATTTTCTCTCTTCTCTCTTTAAAAAAAAATTCTAATCTCTATACTTGTATTGAGAATATCAATTTTTTAATTGATGGTAAGCTTCTAATTTCTTTGTTTTAAGCTTATTTAATATGATTAGAATAATTTTTTATTCTCTCCCTACAAGAGAGTTGTTCTCCCTATTCATTGGGTTGATTTTACTCATATATTGGGTTTTAATTTCTCTCCTCGTGAGGTTTTGAGGATATGAATTTCGGTCTCTAGTTGATTTGTTGGTAGACATTAATGCGATAATGCAATAAACACAAAAATTGCAATTACTATCAACTACATCAAATTCAATTCTATCTCAAGACTACAACAAATTAAAAGACCCCCTCGTAGAAGGCTGTATTAAACAACGATGTGGAAGAGGATATTCATAATCATCAGATCTCATATACAACGATCGTAGTTTTGTTAATTTTGAATTATTTTTGGTTAAAGTTGTTATGTATTTGCTAATTTTTATTTTTGTTATAAATGTTGTATGACTTTTTATTAATGAATGAGGTATTATTAAAAATAAAAAAAATTATTACACAAAATTCGAATTACTAAAAGACTATATAAATTCATATATCCCATTAATTTGATGTAGAAGCATCTACTCTGAGTTTCTATATCCTATCAAAATTACTACATTTATTATATATTTAAAGTTTAATGGATAAAAAACGAGATAAATTATAAAAACTAAAAGAGTTGCTTTTCAAAAAAAAAAAAAAAAAACTAAGAGTCAAAAATATATTATAAATGAGATGAAAATCTAGAACACGTTTGCCAAAGGAGATGAAAAAAATATGATGACATTATTAATTTAAAAACATATCATTTTTTAATAGCTACTACATAATTCTCTAAAAATACTATTAGGTAAAGATAGAAGTATAGATATTCAAAACAAACTGAGAACAATATATAAAATATATGAAAATTGCAGACTAAAAAGTATAGTAGAATTGTAGAAAGAATTCAACCTCTATCCATATGAAAAAAAAACTCTTATTTTTGTTTTGGATTCTACAACTAAATTAACATTAATTTTTTGTTAATGATTTTACTTTTTTATTTAAATCTTATTTGAAATCTATTTTCTCTTTATATATATTAACATGACTGTCGATTAGCAAGGTAAAATAACTATTTTTCAGGACTTTTAGGGTGCAAAAAATTATTTTCATATACAAAGATAGATATTTTTAGAATTAAATTTAGATATAATTTACATTTTTCATAAGTACTACAAGTTATTAATTTGTTTATATAAAGTAGTTAAAATATCACAAACAAAAAACAAAATAAGTATTATATTATTTATTAGGCCTTTTATCTTTTGCTTCAAGTCCAAAAATGAACGAGACAATTCTGTTGATTTTAACCATTCATTTTTACCATCTACTTAAGTTGTTTATTTTATCTTAATCTCCAACTAACTACAATTTAATTTTCATGAGACCGTCTCACCGTGAAATGGACTTATACAAGCAGCCTAATTAATGGTTTTTTTTTTTTGAAAAAAATTCATTAAGTAAATTAAAAACAATTTTTTTTTCAGTTTTTACAAAGTAAATATTGAGCCAACTCATATTAAGTCGTTTTACGATGAGACGGTCTTAATAAAGAAATTATCTTCAATTTTTACCGTAAATTTTTTGGGTTTTTTTGTCATAGAAACGAAGGGAGTATGAGTAAGTGGGACCAAACATAGTTTGTTAGAATTGGGGCTCAAAATGCAAACAATAATGCATGGTTGTGATGATACAATATATGAAGATGTATCATTCTCATCAATGTCACTTTCTAAGGATCATTATTTTTTAAATTCAATTTCCCATATAAAAAAACCGCCTTTTAGTAGCTGGACAGTAGTAATAAAAAGAGAGGATCTAAGGATTCTCTCATATGCCATTATACTTTCTTTTTTTCTTGTACATTACACATTTCTAAAGTAAGCAAATACAACTAAAACTAAGAAAATCATTCATGGAAGGTGCCCAACAACATAAGGCCGAGCAAGAATTCAATCTAAAAGAATGGCATCTTCGAGCTCGGATTAGTCGAGATAATCCGAGCTCGAGAAGATATTCAGCTTCTTATATTCGAAGTTTTCGAGAAGAATCAAGAACATCTTTTAAGTCGAATTTTACCATCTCTAGTACTGCCTCCTCTCCCGGCTACCATATAAAAGGTATGTATTATTAATAAAGTGTGTTCAATATTATTATTATTAGTCATAATCATAATCATAATATAAAATAATTTCAACTTTAAGGGTACGTAACATTTTTATAATAATCTAAAGTGATTGACTTGAAATCATGTTATCACTTAGTTTATAATAAAAGTCTTTAGTATCACTCTTATGTTATGTGTTTGATTTTCTCGGTAAGATGATTAATTTTTTTACCTTTTTATCTGTAGAATTTAGAGAACTTTTACTATGGTCTATATCTATATAAAGAGCAAAATTGGGATTATTCATATTAAACGACATTATTTAATGTTAATTATTTATTTTAAAATTGATTACAGATGAGATTGATCCTTCAACGTACTCATTCACCAAAGCACTCAAAGGTACACAAATATAATTATTATTTCTTGTTTCAATGAGATTGCTGCATTTCATCTCAAAATTTCATATTAGTTAATGTAAGTAATGTAGCAATTTCAGATGTAAAATTTATTTACTAAAAATTATATATTTAATTATAACATAATTTACTAATAAATTTTTTTTTTTTGAAATAATTAAAAAGCATTACAAGCAAAATCAGGATATGTATGGGAATGTGTATCACCAGAAGGATTTGCATTAAATTCAAAATGGGATGAAGCAGAAAGATACATATGTAATCCATTATCAGGAGAAGTTCCAATGGAATGTTTATCATCCAAAACGCTAAATGGGAGGTCGTTTCGAAGCTACATGGCTAGTAGAGTAACCATGTCTGCTCCTCTTGTTTATTCTATGCATCATAGAAAAACAAGCACTACTTCTAATTACCCTTCTATTAATAGTATGTCACCTCATGTCACTCTCCTTAAAGAACAACTTGTCAAACTTCCCTCTCTTGAACAAGGTAAATAATTTTCAATTTTTTAAATCAAATTTGTATAACATAATTTTACAGTTAATTCGCTTTTAAAATTTGTGATTTGTTTAAAAGGACCCTAAAATAGCCTAAAACCGACTATAATTTGCTTTTTTATTTGCGATTCGCAAGGAGATTAGTGAAAGAGATTAGTGAATCATGTGACATTGAATTGGATTAATTAAAATGTGACATTTCATGTAGTTCAATACACTAATTTTATCTTGAATTACCCATATGTATAACAAAAGTTTATAAAAATTTGATATTAATAATCTTTACATTGAGACGAATCTAACAAGATTTGACTTGACTATGTTATAACTAATAGATTGAAAACTAATCTCAAATTAAGTAAGATACATAAATAGTACAATATTTCTAATGTTACAGGTAATTTAAAACGAAAAAAGAAAACATAACTTTAAGACAGGGGGATTTTAGTTGAACAACTTTTAAAAATTTTATCTTTTATGTTCTATAAAAATCCGATCTTTACCTTATTTTTACTTTCAAAATAACTTCAGCATTATTTTAGCTTTTACAAATTTAACTTTACATTTCGCATAGTCCTTGTTAAGAAACCAACTGAATCAAAAGCTTAACCTCATGGTTAAAACTTTAAAATATATTATATACTCTAACTGTCCTTTAAATAAAAGAAAATGTCGATTTTTCTTAGGATAAATAAAAGGTGAAATTTTCAAAAAGTTGATCGCCTAGAGGTGTGATTTAATTAAGAATTAAATATTAATTTTTCTTTGGATTTTTTTTCTAATTCTATCTTTTATTTTTTGGGGTGAAAGAAGAGAAGAAAATGGTGGAAATCAAAACAAGAGATGTAGGGACACAAAGTAGCTTAATTACAGAGGACAGTTCAAGTAGTCCAAGTCCCACATCAACTCCTTCAATTAAAGAGAGAAAGACAATGTTTTGTGAAGAAACTGAAGATGGTGATACTCAAAATTCAAGCTCTAGTATTAATAATATTAAATTGAATCCTAAAGAAGAGGTATGTCCTTCATTACATGTCTTATTATGTTACACTTTTTCTCATATAATATTGTAAATTTAAAGGGATAAAAAATATAATAAAAATAATATTAACGTGTCTTATTGGTAACTTGTAAGAGGTCAGACGGGTTTAATTAGTTATAAGAAATAAAGTATAAAGTCAATTATAAGAGATCGTTTAATTTTTTAGAAATTAAATATGCTACCAATTGATTGCTACGCATCTATATGACCCACTTTTCATGTTCTGTTTTTATGAACTTATTATTAATAGCGTAATATTATTTTATAAAATATCACTATTTATTTATAAAAATCTAAAAAATTTTGTTAATTAACAAGTGAAGTAGGAGTATTAAATCAGAAAATAAGTCAACCCTCTAATTAAATAAGAATGAGGGTAAATATTTTAAATTCGAAAATAAGTATGATAAGTCAACTCTATTTTTTTTATTATTTCATCATTTAAAAGTTGTATCTGGTGGCAGCATGAGGAATTTCTTGTTTCAAATATATGAATGAATATGTAAAAAAGATAATATATTAAATGTCTTTTATCACATGTCTCCATAACATATTTTCAAATGATTTCATTAATAAGAGGCTTTTCAGCTTGAATTTTGCTTCTATATTATTACTTGTACATATATAGATCACCAAATCACATCTTTAACCCAATTATGAGAAAACTGTCCTAGTCTTAGACAATGTATTGTGTAATATTAATTAAATTGTTCAATATATAACACAAAAAAAAATAATAATCGAATTGGTTCAGCACATACATAAAGATGAATGACTAAACTAGTATTCAGAATATCTCTTTTTTCGGTATAGTCTATTATGAACATGTCCACATATTTTTATTGTGCAACATTTTATTCCTTAATCTTTCATTCACAAACCAATATTTCTCGCTCTCCAATCCACTTAGTCAAATTCCTTAAATTTAAGGTTGATGCACCCGATTTTAGCATGCACTAAGTCGATTCTTATATCACCAAATATCATCTACAACTTAACATAAATAAAAAATGCACATAATTTAATAAATCATTTTAATGTAATTAATTATTATAATCTGATGTCAAATAACTATAAATCTTCGCTACCCAATAATAAAAATAGAATTTAGTAGTATTATACGTCAAAGAACTATGAATGGAGTAAATTTTCCTAATTCTACACATGATTCATCCGACATTGAGTTCACCACAAAAGGATGGCATATATATATAATATATGGAGAAGAAGAACCAAGAGTTCCCCATAATTATTCCCCCATGCCACTTTTTGACAAGGAAATGTCCTAATATCTAAAGGTGTATTTCTCAAGATGAAAGGGAACTCCACCACTCAACTGGGACAGTGCCCTTAATAGAATGGGGACCTTATACATACTATTTGGTCCACCACGACTGTGCCAACTTACAAACTTGGTGCAAACTTCTAAATATCCCTCACCATTTGCTTTGGACTACTAATGCTTTCATTGAATTTCTCCTTTCCGTCTAATATACTAATTCAATTGTTAATATTTTTAATCACGTATAATAAAAAATATAAAAATTTAATATTAATAATCTTTACAATAACACGATTAAAATAAGATCTCATTTGATTATATTTTAACTTATAGATTAAAATTTAATCATAAATTAAAAGTGGTGAATAAATAGTGTCATATTTTCTAATATTACAACTAAAAATTAGGTAGTTTTAAACACATCTAAAGTATCATACAAGATTTTAATCAACTATTAGGGGTCATTGATTTTTTCTATTTAGGTGTAAGACCGATGAATCCCCAATAGGTAAAGAAGAGAGAAACTTGATCCTTATAGGCGGTTAGAATCGTTCCACAACATTAGATATAAGCTAAAAAAAATTCAATCATTAAGTCAGACCCTTGATTCTAATTAATTATATGGAAATTCTATATAGTAGCATCGAACTTTCATGAAAAGTCAGTCGTAGTACTTTTGTAAGATTTTTTCATATGGTAGCATTCAGTTTATGCGTGCCTTATCCAACTGCTATAACATTATCCGTTATATTCTTGTTAATTTTTGTTTGATTCACCATTTTGACATTTCTACCCTTATTAAGTGTTGGTTCTTGTCTTTATAGTTTTCCTAAGCATTTGAGAACGTTGATAAATTAAATGGTGAATTAAACGTCAAAATGATGAATTAAACATTTAAGAGCATAAAAATGGTTAGGGCAAATTATAAAGACAAGAACCAGCCCTTAAAGTGTAGAAACGTCAAAATGGTGAATTAAACGGAAATTGACAAGAATTTAAACGACGGTTAGATAAGGCATAAACTGGATGCTACCATGTGGAAAAATCTTACAAAAGTGCTACATACTGGCGTTTCATAAAAGTTTGATACTAGCATGTGGAATTTCCGTTAATTATAAAAGGTTTAAATATTGGTTTACATGAATTTTACTTTAGTTTGAATATATTTTTTGAAACTACTTCTGATTTCGATTTCTAAGAAAAATTAAACTTGACATTGAAAATTACTGCGTATTCTTTCATTGTAGATCTCAGAAAAGATGATAATGGTTGATGAGTTAGTTAGGGGCCGTCTTGTTAAATTTTTGGTCCCAGGGTGAAAGATAAAGAGCCCCTAAAAATTAATTCGTAGTAAATATTATAATATTCATTTTGTTTTGTATTGTTGATATTTTAACAATTTTATAAAAACAAAAACCTAATAACTCATTATATAACAAAAAACATAAATTATATCCAAATTTAATTCAAATTATGATTAATCTTTTATATGAAAAAAATTTAAGCCCTAAAAAATTTAAAGCCCTGAAAAATAGCCCGCTTTAACCTTGCTTATGGAGTGCCTCATAAGTAACATACATACACTAGATTCAAATGATCATGTGCAAAGAGGAGAAAAATATCAATTTGATGAGAAATTTAAGGGAATTTGAAATAAGTGGTTACAATGACTAGAAGTTAAATTTTGTTAATGGTACCACATTGTATAAGTTAGTGAATAGTGGGTGCTCTTTGTTTTTGTTGTTCATTATGCTTCAAGTTACCATTCTCACAATTTGAGAAAGATCTTTAGGAAAAAAAAAAATGTTAATAGATTTATTATGCTTTGTACTTTTGTATTTGTGAGAGCTTTCAATATAGTGAGTAAAGGGGATTTTCATAAAATTACTTTCTTCTATTCTAATTAAATGTTTCTGACATCAGTGTTAGATAAAGGAAAAGGAACTGTATATAAATAGAAGGAGTAAGTAAAAAAAGTGATAATTTAATGTGTAGATCAAATAGATTTAGTCCAATTTATTTTTATTGCTCACTTTTCCTTGATATTCCATTCACATGTCCACACTTTCCACCTTTCACTCAACTTGAACAAACACTCTAGCGAACTCACTCTTTAAATTTAAGGTTTGTGCACAGTTTGCATTAAGTCTATCCAAGATCAATTGTAACTCACAGTAATGAAAAAACATTTCCAAATAATAAATATGACATTTGATATGAATATATTAAAAAAAAATAAAATGAAACATTTGATATGAATATTTGAACTATAATAAAAGCAATTAAATTAACAAAAATTATATTTTACTCTTATTATTTGATTGTAAGTTGAGAGTACATACTACATAACATCCATGCATAATTAACTCAAAGTTATTTCTTTTTTTCTTTCTGAAAAGTGTACTATGCAGGTGGAAGTGAAAATAACAAGAGAAGAAGAAGAAACAAAAAGAAGAATAAAAGAAAATGGGAACAACAAGAAGAAAATAGGGCAATTCTGTATCTGCAGGCAAAATAATGGGTGCTTACAATTATCATGGAGCAGCTTCGGGATAAATAATAAGAAAAGAGAGAAAAAAAACCTTAAATCAAAAAATTAAATTCAATTATTGTACTATTTAGAATAAATTATTTTTTCATTTTATGGCAAGAGTAAGACCAAGAGTATATATAGAAGTATTAAACAAAATTTCATAATTGCCATGCATGCATATTAATTACTTCCAAAATGTTCAATTTATAAATGATTGAGTATAAAATCAATTTTCAGGATTTAAATATTTAAATGTATATTTCAATAATCAGTTTAAATTTTATTCACCTGCTTTTTTTATTTTAATGTAATTTTTTGTGTTTGTACTATTAAAAGAGCATAAACTATTTTTTAAGGAAAACTTTGAGTATAAAATCAATTTTGAGGCATTAACTATTACATGTATATTTCAATAACGAGTTTAAATTTTATTCACATGTTTTTTTATTTTAATGTAAATTTTTTTGTTTGTACTATTAAAAAAGCATAAATCACTTTTTTAGAAAAATTTTGAGTTTAAATCTCGTTACTCCATTGGCTTTTTTCAATCCGCCTATCCTAATTAAAAAAAGGAATAAGAAAAATACTAATTAACATACTTATAAGCCAATACTTGCCTTATAGTATGAAGTATTTTTATAAAAGTAATCAATAGCTTATAGTATGAGCAAGTTGGTAAGTTGGTTAGTTACCTTTGTACTAGAAAAAGGAAAAGAAGCATCAAATTACAAATGTGTAGGGAATACATAATTGGGATTTTGTGATGTAAATGTAAGTGGTTTTTTTGTTTAATTGTTTAAAATAACACATTAAATTATATAAAAAATTAAAATATAATATGTGCACGTGAAGAAACTAAGTATTTGTGTTTCTATAGACCTTAACTGACCCCTATGGAATTGGATGTATATACTACATATGTATTCCTTTTTAACAGCTTTAGGGGGTTACTTTAGCTAGCCCTAGAAGGCTAAAACCTAGATAATGATAAATGGTGATGCTACTTTTTATGTCACTACAAACGAAAGAACATAAATTGCATTGCCACATCAAATTATGTTGGCAAATTTGTCTTTTATTTATTGCAATGAGGTATTTTGGAATCTTAAATGCATCACCATCCCCATCATCATCATCATCATCATCTTGGATTAGAGATAGACGCTTAAAGATAGACTAAACTACATAAAAGTATCAAAATACTTTTATTCATAAAAGTTGTTTTTCCCATCCATAATATTTATAATCTAGTATATTTAAATTTGTAGATCACTAATAATATTGGTAAGCAATTAACTCAACCAAAAAATGAAATCGATGGTTGAAATTCTCTAAATATGGTATATATTTTAAGACGTCTCATTACATAAGAGTTCTTTGTATTAAAAGTGTGGATGATATTCAAACTCATAGTCTCTTGTCACACGTTGGCCTCTAATACTATATTAAGAAACTAATTTATTGAATGCTTGAATTGATAGTTGAGGTTCTGATGTATGAACTTTGTACTATATTTTTATGCTCCTTTCCCTTGCATTTTATGGCATTCTGATGTGTGATTTCGCATTTTCCATGTGGTTTTACGCTTGGTTGGAGTTTCTGTGTGTCTTTGATTATTTTAGGCCATTTTACTCCACTCTTGTATTGGAAGCGGATCACTCCTGGGCATTAGGATGCGTGCTTCGAGATTTGGCAGAGTTCAAGACCGCACTACGACACGTTTGTGAGCTCACGGATCCATTCGGATATGCTTTTAGTCTCGTTGGATGTCGTTTGTACTTTTGCCGCGTTCTAATGAAGAAGAGTAAGCATAAGATGATGGGCCCGGGCGGGTATTTTCATACCCGGGCGATTTCAAGTGAGAAATAGGAATGTAAGCCTCCAAGCCCAGGAACCGGTCGGGTATACTTTAAACCCGGTCGGGTCTGTCAATAATCACTTGCATGAATGTTCAGCTTACGGACCCCGTCCGGTCTTGCTTAAACCCGGTCAGGTCCTGCGATTTCTGCTCTCTGGAAACTCTCAGCACGCGGACCCGGTCCGATCTTCCAGAAACCTGGTCCGGTCCTGCTTTAATAACCGTTTTTCCGCACAGTTTTTTATTTAATGATTAGGGAATGTAATAGAAAAAGGGGGGAGTAACATTTTCTCTGTTTTGGGGGAGACTTTTAATTCTTCACTTTAGAAGAAAAACTTTGTAACTTTCAATTACTTTCGTTCATTGGTATTCAACTTCAAGTATTAATTCTTTATCCTTTCATTGTTATTACTTTTAATCATGTTTTCTTTAATTAATTCTTGTTTTGATGCAATTGATATGTGTGAGTAGTTTCTTAATCTAGGGTTAGATGGAACCCTAGCCATGATGTTAATGATGAATTATTGAATCCCAATCCCTTTTTGTTATGCATAATCCTTGTTCATGCTTGGTTTCTTATGCTAGTTAACTCATGTATTTTTAATAGAAATTTTAGAAATTGTGGTTAACGATTCATTCAATTGCTAACGAAAGTTAGAGTTGAGTGAATTGCCTTTTAGATCAAGGGCTTGATAATCTTCATGAGAATAAATAGATTTGATTGTTGGATCTTATAGAATACTATGCTCAATGTCATTACTATACTTGATTCCATGAAAATAGGTTTGATAGTATGGTAGTGAAGCTAATAGTCTTCGAAAGGAGTTATTAGTATCTTTAATGGTGTATTTATCCTATTGAACTTGGTTATGATTGTTGTAGGGGTAGTAGGATCTCATTGTCATCATATCATGCTAGTGGGGAAATTTATCCCTAGATGTTTTAGTATCATTGATTTACCTTGTTAATTTAATTGTTTGTATTCTAGTCATTTAGTTAGTTTAGACATATATTCTCCAAATTTGTGTGTTACTTAGGATCAACTGGTAGCCGGAAAATAATCATTTACTATATTGTTCCCTGTAGATTCGACCCTAACTGCTGCTATACTAGTTGTATATTAGAAATTGTTTGGTAGTACATAAACGACCTATCAGATTCTATAATATGTCATATACTTTAACAAAGACTTTACTACTTCATTCTAGATTAGGAAATTTATTTTTAATATGAAATAATTATGTGGTCTCTGTATATATCAATCACTATATATGTGATCAAGTGTTAGAAAATGTTTAGTGTTAAAAGCATAATTGAAAATGACCTTTTTATTTACTCGACTCTATTATCCTAGCTAAACTAGAGAAAGTCACTTATTGCTTTTGAATCCATGTATAAAGCACTTCTCACGGTGAGATTATCTAATATAAGATTCACAAATTTTTAAATGAGGCAATCTTATGGTGAGATCATCTTTATTGGTCAGGCGTATGTACATTTAGTGTGTTAAAGTGATTACTTATAATTTTGAAGTGATTGATCAGAGAAATAGACTAATTATGAGAATCTATCTTATGGTGAAACGATCATATAAAAAACGAGTTATATAAGAATATGTGTAAATAATTATGATAGAAAAGAAAAGAAAAATTTCTAGTACAATGGTATGGAGTCTCCAAACAACCAACAAAACCTCTCCCGAGTGACCGTTATTATAAGAGACGGTTTTCCAGGCTCAGGCCCAATAATTAAAAAGAAAAAAATTTAAAAACTCACGCGCACGGTTAAGCCTATTTGGAGTTGGTGTTATAACCTATTTATAACCTATTAAAGTTGGTATTTTGAGATGGTGTTATAACTTATTAAAGTTGATATTATAACCTATTTGGAGATGCTAACTTTAATAGGTTATTATACCAACTTTAACATGTTATACTACCAATTTGAATAGGTTATAATACCAACTCCAAATAGGATTACACAACACGTATTTTTCTAATAGTTGTTTTTCTAAGTAATAATGAGCCAGCCCATTTGAGATACGCCTCTTATAAGACGGTCTCAAGTATGAATTTGTGAACAACCAAAGCAACCATTTGAGACATGAAACCAGATTGGGCTGCCCAAAATTTAAATCCAAACGGCCTAAAAGCGAAAAGCCCAATAAAACTCTTTTTCGGACCTCATAAAATAATGAGTAGAGAAGGAAGTGACAAGTAATCAATCTTTCTATGGAGTACAAATGTAACAATTTGGCGGTTGAAAATCGTTTAATTTGATTTTATCTCTCCTAAATCTCTCCAAATCGGCATCAATGGCGGTTTCTCCTCTCTACGTTTGCCGCAACTATTTTCTCTCTCCTACTGGATATCATCATAATCAGTTCCAACTATCCACCATTACTAAGCTTCCCTCTGTTTCTTCTTCTTCTTCTTCTTCTTCTGCTATATTACTCAAAAATCGACTCAATTTCTCGTCTAAACGGCAGCGTTTTGTGCTTGTAGCTCAAGCTGTAGATTCTTCTTCTTCTTCACCTTCAACAGCTTCTACCACCGACAAATCGATTGTTCCTGATGATCAGTTTTCCCTCTCTAAGGTAGTAGTTTTACTAATTCTTTTTTTTTTAGTTTGTTTGACCTTATTTATTGTTTTGCTTGAATTATTTCGTTATTTATTATTTTTTCGTGTTTATTCTGTTCTTGGATTATTGTTGAGTGATGAATTGGTGATGATATTGAGCGTTTCATATAGTCAAGATGACATTGGAATCAGTTGTATGCTGGTATTTATGTTATCACACCAATTGATTGGAATTGAGATTTACTCATCAAACTGAAATAAATAGAAAGTAAATTATTAGAATTTATTAAGCATTAATATGAGAGATCGAAAGTAATGTGAAAAACTGTTTAGGAATGAATTGAATCATAGCTAAGTTGTGAAGAGCACGCTTTCAGCTCACCGAATTAATTTATAATTTTCATCTAAACAATTCTCTTACTCTTTAAAGCAAGTTTCAGGCTATAATTAGACATTGACTGCTAGGCAGTATCAAAAGCAAGTCAGCTAACCATATAAACATTTTCACTGTGTAAAATAAGTTGTCAGGATACATCGACCAGGACTCCAAAGGAATGATAAGCAAAAAGTATACCAATTTATAAGCTTCAGGATTTAGCCATGATAGACCAAGATGGAAAAGAACTAACAGGTTTGGAGAAGTTAAGGACATATAAAATAAGTGAAGAGAACACAATCATTGGTAAACCACCTTATACATGAATTTTGTGTTGCAGAAATTATGGAAAACTAAGTGTGGCACAAGTGTGGATGTGAAAATGTTTCTAATTATAGGAAAATAAAGTATGATTCTTCATATATTTTGTGATTAAATTGGGTATCAAGTGTTATGTTTAGAATAAGCACAGATTATGCTAATTTATAAGCTTCAGGATTAACCATGATTGACCAAGATGGAACAGAACTAATAAGTTTGGAGAAGTATAGGACACATAAAATAAGGTGATGAGATCGCATCCATTAGGAGATCTCGACCACCTCTTTGGCTCTGACAAGCTTTTGCGTTGGAGATTTTATGGAAGTAACTAAGTATGGCACAATTGTGGATGTGAAAATGTTTCTATTTATAGGATAATAAAGAATGAATCTTATATTAAATGATTATATTGGGTATCAAGTGTCATTTTTAGAAATTGGTTGTCTTGAATGTATGTCACGCGTCAACATTCTAAATTTTTCTTGAAGTTCTAAATGAGACTTTCACGACTCCACTCTTGTTACCTTACTGTGCATCCTTCCCTTTATAATACGGGAATTTATTCACTTATTTCCCTCATGAATTCACATTTATATTGTTGTTTAGAAATGGAGGGAATATTGGATTAGGGACCAGATACCTTTGCTTATTTGATCATTTGATGGTTTAAGAGAACGAGGGGATGCAAACCTAGGTTATTTTATATCAAGTATGACTGTGCCTGGATAGTTTAGATTCAGGTTTGAAACCCAAAGGGCATGAATTTTTATGAGATACTCGTGATCTTAGAGACACATTTCTATAAATGACCCGATGCCTGGGTGGGGAATATGTGCGTGTCTCTCAGATGTGAACTTTACTGCACTTGTTTAGTCGGTAAATGCTGAATTATTTCATGTGTTATATGCACAAGTGATTAAAGTTGTTCTCTACCATAACTAAAGTGGGACTATCTTTCACTTTTCAGATTTCTTTAGGTGTCGTGGGACTTGGAAGTGGACTCACACTACTTTCGTAAGAGCTTTGATGGTTATATGTATTCAATTTTTGTTCAAGCATATAGATAATTATCTACACACATGTTCATGTCATGCAGGTATGGCTTTGGTGCTTACTTTAATATACTTCCTGGATCAGAATGGTCAGCAATAATGTTGACTTACGGTTTCCCCGTTGCAGTTATTGGCATGGCCCTCAAGGTGAAATTTATTGACTTGCACATCATGGATGAAATTAATGCAATAATTTGGACTTCCATATCAACCAGTGTTGATAAATGTGCCAAGGAAGTAGATTGTGGTTGAAAATCTTGCATTTTATTGTAGCTTATCCGGATCAGTATTTCGAGTTTATGATGCTTTAATGACTTGGTCAACCATAACACATAATAATTACTCCTTATTAAACTTGCTTGGAAATTTTTATGTGATATTTGTTCAATCATAATTTCGTTATTCACTTTTGTAGTATGCAGAACTAAAACCTGTTCCATGTGTAACTTATTTTAATGCTCAAATGTTGCGGGATAAGTGTGCTACTGAAGTTCTTAAGCAGGTTAGTTTCAATTGAGTGGAAACTTTAAAGTGAAACCATAGGTTTACATATTCTCCTTTGTTCTATGCATTTAACTCTGTATGGCTAATAATTTTATTTGCTTTGCTGATATTTGATGAACTGCCTGCTGCGACCTTTTAGGTGAAGACTGATGTTACAAGATTTCGTTATGGAGATGAACAACATCTTGATGAGGCTTTGAAACGAATTTTCCAATATGGTCAGGTATGTTGTCTGATAATTATTTTACCTAACTGGTTAACACTATAAAAGAATATTTTCAGTTGTTAAATTGTGCGAGGCCATTTACAGTACCATGGACCTCTGTTTAATAGTGTTTTGCTACTATTTCAAAATTCATTCTATTATTTTCTTTCTTTCTATTCTTTCCTTTCCAACATTTTGTAGAAGGATTAATATATGATCTTGCACATATAGAAAATATTTAGTATCAATCATTTCCGAAGTTTGTCTCTAACAGTGCATTTTCCACTCAGTTGATTTGACAGACAAAGATCACTTGTGTGCATGAAATTTTAGAACCACCTACTATTTGCTAATATTAACAACTATGTATGGGAAAGTCACTTAAGTGTTCCGGGAATCATATCTTGGTTTTGGTTAATTTTAGTTCTTGAGTATATGTAAATACCTTGACAATCTAATTTAAATTTTTATATACGGGTTATTTCGGCTCGGATCGAGTCATATATACTTGGTTTTGGTTAATCAGGTCAATTTTGGACGGCTCTAGGAAAGAGTAAAAAGAAATTCTTGTCTAGTTCTGAACCTAATATTTTCCTTTTGAAGTGAAATTTAAAATAATTTGGCACCTCTACAAGGTCAAATCATTGTGAATTACCTTAATGGTTAATGGTCTGATGGATAAGTTACCATGGTTATCTATAAATTAGCTGTTATATCAATCTTGAAATTTGAATTTTAATCGACCAAAGAAAATGATATGAGCAAACTTGTAAGTCGTAAAAGAGCTAACATTTCTTTCACCGGAGAGCTTATGAAGTTAGACTTTTGTTTCGTATAATGAAATTTGCTTTGATGTATCTTACGTGTAGGGTGGAGGTATTCCAAGGAGAAGTGCTCCAATCCTTCAAATGATCCGTGAAGAAGTATGTTTTCTTTTCATACCCTTCTGATTTTTTACTGTTAGAAATTTGTAGCTTGTTTATAAGTATTATGAAATGAAAAGACAAGTTTTTATATATCACCAAAAAGAATCTATACATTAAGTACATTGTAAACACAGCAAAACATGGAAATTTGGGAAGGGCTTACCTTCTAAGAAGGGCCTCCTTTCCCAAACTCCATTACAAATGCAAATGATTCAACCACTGACTATTTCTGCCGCTCACTTTCTTAGGTAATACAGAATTCACCCTCATTTCTACTTTTTCCCCTAATTCCTTCTATCACTTCTACTGGAGCCTTAACATGATATGGTAAAGCATAGCTACAGTTGCTTCTTATAATACCTTCTTAAACCAGCCCTTACATGCCTTTTTGCATCCACGTGCTATTGGTTGTTAATGATCTGACATCTGAGTTGTATATTTGGATTTATTTTAGATTTGGCTTTTATGTGTTCACTTTCCTTTTCTAAACGTATCTTCACTACTACACCCACCAGATAATGTCCGAGTAAAGTTGTAATTGTTCTTTGGTTTGCATTCATGTATTTGTGGAACTTGTTTCTTCTTTAGGTTTCAATGTATGCCACTGTTGTTTTGTTCTGTTCTAGAAGTTAAATATTGAATTGATATTTAGCATGTAAAAACTTCAACTGTTTTCCATGCCATTCCGTGAAAATGACGATTGTACATATTGGCATCAGATCTTTTCTTGTCATAATAACTGCTTTCTCAGATAGAACTGGCAAAAGTGAATGAATTTAGATATGATCATGTTGTGAATTCAAGCTTGTGTACCATCTGTCCAGGTGACTGAAGATGGCAAATATTGCTTAGTGTTGGTGTTTGAAGCAAAAACTCTGCAGCTCTCAGATTTTGAACAAAGACAGGTAAGATAAAATGTTTGTTAGTATCTTTGTTGGTGAAGATACCCTCTTCCAGAGCATTAGCTTTTCTAGCCTGAAACTGGTTTTTACGTGATGATGTCCTTTTAACTTGCATCATGCTCCATGCAAAGCCTTAATCCCAAAAGATTGGGGTTGGCTACATTAACCAATAGATCATTTTCTATGGTCGTTCATGTGGATTCTTCTTCTCCATTCGCATCATGCACCAAAGTTAATTAACCACAAAGTTTGGGACTCCACAAAAACTGAAGTTGTAAATCTCGTGTCAAAACAGGTGTGCAAAATTTAGCGTATAGGGTATCAGTGTGAACCAATCTAAATCTCCTCGTCTTGGTTATTCACGCAAAATGTTTAATTCTTTGGACCAGTGATAGCTACTCCATTGAACTATAAATTATTGCCTCTTTTTTTTCTCAGGCAAAATTTGCATCATTCTTTGGACCAGGAATCACTGCTGAAGTTGGTAAGTGATACTTCTATTAATCTTCTTCCCTATTTGATCAGCTTTACTGCAAATCTGTTTTTACCGGTAAAAGATTAAATCTCAAATGTTTTGCCTTGCTTGTTAAATATGAAGTTAAATCATCTGATTCTTTCTAAACTAGACCAGCATAATTTTAGCCTCCATCGAAATCAATATTAGAACAAAATTAGTAGTGTTAACCAAAAGTAGTATTCTTGTTACCAAAAACTCGAGCAAAGTTGTTAGTAAACACCAAATTATTCTGTCTAGCATGCATTAGGAAAGAAGCTTACCATCTATCGTAAACACCAAAGCAAGAAAGTTCAATAGTAATTTTTTTCGATGCTAACATTTTATTAACTTAACTAAGCTGTACTTGAAACCGCTAGAACCATATTTGAGCCAAGTCTCTATATTGATCCATAATCAAAACTCGTATCATGTATAGTACTTAATGATGATAATTGCGACCAGACGAACTATCCTGTGCTTTCAAAGATTTTATAGCAAACCCTAGATGCTTCACTGAGTTATTTTCGTTTCACAGGGAAAGCAGGAAATGATCTTTACGAAGTTCGTCTGATATCTAATACACAAGCGTAACGGAGTAGTCTACCGTAAAGAAAGAACTCAGTCTTCTAGCAGCCTGATTGTAGGCTATGTGAGATTTTTGTATAGTTGTTTATAGGAGTACATAGAAAAAATACTACTAGCTTGTTCATATGCCTTTGGATTATATGTCTAACCTTATATTATAAGATACTAATATCATATTCAATTATAATTGTTGGTTATTTCATATGATACTACCTTTGTACAATTAAATTAATTAGTAAAATTAAAAGTTCATTGAGAAAAGAAGTTGATATTAGTAAAAAAAAAAAGTTAGGTGTCTTTTTAATGTGCATTGTTCCTTATTAAAAACTATGGTGAAATGGACAAGGTGATTAAAAATAAAATAAAATTTGTTATTTGCATTTTATTAGTGTATTACTTAAATGAATAAATGATACAAAGTTACAATTTTTTTTATTATAGTTTTCCTTTTTATTTCATTCTTTTTACTTTTAAGTTTTTCATTCTATTGTTTAAGTTATTTATTTCTCACAATAAAAATTTGGTTTTTTATTAATTACCAAATGATTTATCACATTGAAAACTCACAATAATTTTGTAATCATTTAAGTAATAGTATTTTCTTATTTTCAAAAAATTTTCAATGTTGTTGTAAAAATAATCGAATCTATTTATGCATTTAATTGTGACTCGAAGTATATCAGACTTAATTAATGAATTACATTTCATGCATTAGGATTTTAGGATTAAAAAAATAAATGGTTATTTATTAAAAATAATTAAACATTTTTGAGATACTCTTCTAGACAATGACTCTATTGTGGTATATGATAGTTTATAGCAGTATAAATTAAATTAAGAAATAAATATATTACATATACAAATTAGAGAAATTATATTTCCTTTTCCCTCATTATCCCATCTAATTCAAATTAAACAGAAATAAATATTTTCCTAAAATCTCTGCTGGCTCTTTTATTTATTTATTTATGTTTTTTATTGGATAATAATTAAAATAATATACTTTTCAGCTTTAATAAGGAAATTATCTGTATATAAAAAGTTATATCTCTGCTGGCTCTTTATTTTGTTGAATAATATATCTTTATTGGATAATATATATGGAATAGTATAATTTTCTTTAGTAATAGAAAGAAAATCTGTTTATAAAAGATATTTTACTCACTTTTTCAAAAAATCAAAATAATACAGAAAATTTTTGATTTTCTTTTATACTTTTAATTTAAGTCGATTTCATACCTTATTTGTAAGAGTAGGTCTTGTATGGACATAGATAGTGTGCGCTAAAATAATGCGTACCAACTTTAAACTTAAGGAGTGTGAGTTAGACAGTGTAATTAAGTGGAGTGAATAGTACGCATGTCAAACAGATCAAGTTCGGTTGGGTTCGGGTTCATGTTTGGGTCATTTATATATAAATAGGTCAAAAAAACCCTTGATTTGGGTCAAACATATCATGTTAACCTGCTTTCGACCCACTTGACCCATTTTAAAGTTTTTTGTTTACATTTCAAGGTCTTTAACATTAAATATATCTTATCCTTTAGGCGTAAATTTAAAATATTTCTAAGCAGTGGTAGATCCAAAATTTATATTAAGTGAGTTCAAAAAGTCATAGTCAAAGTCGATAATAAGTCAGTCAATCGAAAATTTTGTAATTACTCCATATTTACTCCATATAAATTATCAATTTATGTCATTGTCATAAACAAATAAGGTAAATATCTAAAGGTTCGAAATGTCAAGTGGTTATTGTTAACAAAAAAATTTAATTTGGGCTGAAAAATTATATTTTATTTAAAAAATAGTATTTTATAGCAGCCCATAGATCATACTCATAAGTATCCGACAAACTGATATAAAAAAGTTTATAGCCTATTATAAATTTAGTCATTCATATTCATTCAAATTTATTCATAAATGTCACTATAATAATATACTACTTTTAATTTTAATTACACTTTCTAGTTATCTAAATGTGTATACTACTTTTAATTTTAATTACACTTTCTAGTTATCTAAATGTGTATACTACTTTTAATTTTAATTACAATATCTAAATGTCAAGAAGGTTCAATTGAATAACCTTATTTTATTTTTCTATAATATACATATCAATACACCTTAATTTTCGAGAGTCGGAATAGTCCATTGGGGTCAAATGACCACATGGGCACATGTGTGCCTCCATCTTTATTTATGAGTTGTTTATATTGTAGTTACAATGAAAAATTTAATAAAATTAAATAAATTAAATTCAGGTTATATCATAGTTATCAGAATCTCGATGATAATATACGATTTCAAGATTCTAAAATAAGCGAGTTATCCAAATTTTAAGTATGTTCTTATTAATGGTAGGATTGCACGTCCCTACTAAGATCAAGAATTTGACGATGGAATCATAACACGATTTTACGATCCTAAAATCCAACAAATCAATATTCTAACTATTACTTACATATAAATATAGTTAAAAAAATATCGTTATTATAATTATGAAAATTCATGTACTACTTAATAATTTGAGCTTCATAAATGATTATTAAAAGTTTTCTTTTAATCAATTAAATAATAAAGTCAAATAAATCTTTATTTATGGCTCAAAACCTTAAAGATGAACTAAAATGAACAAATATGGCTGATAAACAATTATCATAAAGCACATCAAAATATATTTGTAAGATTTTACTATTCTACAGTCCGATTTTACTGAATTTGATCCTACCCCTTATTGAGCCTAAGTAGGCTTCCGATTCCAACAACCTTGGGTTATATTGGTTGATTTGACTCGAAAATAATAACTAAATGAGTTATACAAGTTTATTTTAGGTTTAAAATTTTAACTTTAACATAACCCATTAAATAAATAGATTAGGTTGGGTCGACCCATTTTATTAATTGAGTCAAAAATCTCAACATCGACTTATTTCGGGTTAGGTTTAAATTGAGTCAATTATAAGTTGGGTCAGTTTTTGTCGAACCTAGTGGGGAGTGAGTAATATAGACTTGTGAATAAAAGATTAAGAAAAGGTGCACACTAAAAATATTATAGACTAAATCGATTTTCGCTTGGATTGAGGGCAAATATTTAAGGGGTAAATAAAAATCAAACTGGGAAAACAAAGTTAGTTAGATAGATTTAAAGGAATTTGATTGTTAAAGAGATAAAAGAATTTGCTAGAAAATAATGAAAAATGGATAACATAGCAATATGTTCCCTTATTTTGGTGTATAAATTTACACTAAGGGAGAGTGAGAGAATTCTTTACCTCCAAATGAGGGAAATCAACCTCTTTTTTATTCATCTTTTTTAATTTACTCTCATTCTACCTATATCACAATTATTTTAATAACTTTATCTGCATCTCTTATTACCTTTGTTACATTAGTTAGATTTCTTTATCTCTTTAAATATTTACTCTCAATCAAGCTACCCTTTACTTACCCTATTTTTAATGCCTTACTTCTCCAATTTTCACTATAAAAATCCAAGCATTTTGTCTCATTATCACCAATGATCTCACGAAAAACATTTCACAAAATAACATTTTTCATCTCAAGTGTTTACTTATGTAAGCTTAGTTCTTATTGAACTTAAATTCCTATTGTTTTTACTTCAAAACATCTTACATAATTTTTTATAATTAAATTTCAAACACATTTTGAGTTACAAATAACTATACTCTTATAAGCATTAAATTTGTGTTTGTTTATATATTTTCTCCTATTTTGCATAATCATAACAATTTTCTTAAAAGACTTACACAAATCGATGATTTTATAGTTTTAAAGGTAATATAAATATATATATATATTTTTTTTGAGTGATGTTGACTTACAAAATTGTGCTAAGAACTATTTCTAAAAGTACTTAATTTTTGTATTTATCCCTACAAAAATTTATCCAAAGTTTTTTGACGTGATGGATAACTAAATTCATCCCTACATAAATTTATTCAAAGTTTTTTTGACATAAACAATTATCATGTAGCATCTCAATAATTTATGATATCAATTTTCAAAGAACATTCAAAGTTTCTAGCCAGTTCAAATCAACCGGTCCAAACCTCAACCAGATGTCCGGATGTAATAGGTCCGGTCTTCGATCCTCAAAATGTTAAAATTCGAACTTTCGGTCCAACCAGTTCCGGTCCGGTCCAATCTGGATTTGGACTCGTGCACACCACTATCCAAAACCGTTTCAACATGCATGAGACAAGCTTATATAATTAGCTAAAAATACTAATATACTCCTAAAATTACGTCTTACGGTTTTTACTACTTTAATGGTTTTTAAAATATATACACACACATGTATATATATATTTATATATGTAGCTATATATATATATATATATATATATATATATATATATATATATATATATATATATATATATATATATATATATAATGATATTATCGAGACCATATATAATCTATAAAGAAAATATCAAAAATTATATACTTACTATCTTATTAAAATTGCTTATTTTTAAATTGACCTAATTAGTGACAGGAGAATATATAAATTAAAGAGTGTTAATTTATTGATATTTTATTATAGGTGAAGCTATTAGTTATGTTTTGTTCATTGCTAGTGACCTCAGTTATATTTAAAACTTAATGTTGAAATTAAAATTTTTTCATAAACAACGTTAATTTTGGAAATCACACGCGTAAATAATATTTTTAGCGAATACCAATTAACTTTTCCTTTTATCGTACCCAAAGTGAATAAAAAAATACAAGACAAAAGTTACTTTTCTTTTTTCTATTTATTTATTTTTTAATTTTATTTCTAATAAATATAAAATTAAAAAAAAGCCGAATATCACAGCTTTTGCAGAAATAAACACCATAACTTTTTGTAGCAAAAAAATCAGATTTAGGAATTAGGTCATTGTTTTATCACCTATTATTGAAGATTTTTTGCAATACTTTTAAAGATTTTTTTTAATTTAATTTTATTTGCTTATATTACATTAATCTTAAAGTTCGCCTTAATTTTGACTTCCTTAATCAATTAGCAGTCCGTTTAATTGTTAATAATAATAAAAGGTGATAATAAATATGACTTACAGTTAATCTTCTATGACACTATGCAACCAAGCAAACAGATTATTTAAAATTAACAATTAACTCTAAAAAATTTTATACTTTAAAACAAAATTAAGTAAATACTTCCAGTAACCTTCAATAATCTCAAATTTAATATTATCGTATTTCATTTGGAATTATTTACTATTTATGAATCACTCTTAATTTATATTATATTCTTAATTTATAAGTTAAAACAAAGTCAAGTATAATCTTATTGGATTCATCTTAATATAAATTTTATATAGATTTTAATTATGCACAATTTAATTTATTTAGTATTAAATTAGTGCATTGACCAAGCAAATAATATACTTGAACTAGATTAGAGCAAGTTTTATAAATTAGTATTTCATTAAGTTTATTTTAAGCTAACTTACCGTATTTTAATACTTTTCGAAATGAACAGAGAATATAAATTCATGCAAACATTTGTTTATTTATGTAGTTAATTCAAATATTTTGATATATTAAGGCTTTGGCATTATTGTTGTTGTATACTTACTTATCTAATCATTATTGATATTAATTAATTATTTTTAATTAATTACCAGAGTTTAAGTTCTGAATGGACAAAGGAAGAAAATGAGGCATATGAGAAGGCTTTAGCATCACTTGAATCAGAGCTACATTTAACCAATGATGAAGATTTGGAGAAAATATTAAGGCAAATCCCAGGCAAAAAAACATTAGCAGAGTTAAAAGAACATCGCCAAAAATTAGTTGATGATATTGCAAATATCGTATCGGGAAAAGTTCCTTTACCATCCTATATGGATGATAAAAAGATGAAGATGAAGATGAAGATGAAGAAGAAAAAACCGAAGCCAAAAATGGATTCGGAGTGGCATTGCAGTAAAGGGGAGCCTTGGACCGTGCTAGAACACAAACTATTCCTTGCAGGACTAGAAAAGTTCGGAAAAGGTTCATGGAAAAGCATTTCGAGGCTTCTTAAAACAAGGTCGTCGAGTCAGGTTGCTAGTCATGCTCAGAAGTACTTTGCGAGGTTAAAGAGAGAGGAAGAGAAGAAAAAGATCTTGGTATTGGTGATAAAGATGTGAAAGGCGACAAAGGTGGGGGTAGTAATGGAGATGTTGCGCGAACTCAGATGGGAAAGGGGACGGAAACAGGACAGTGTGCACTGCGTGAGCCAGTTATCAATATGGGTAATAAGGAGGGATCGCGGTATTATCATCCAGTGCTTGGTGATTTCTGACCTTTCTATCCTAGGTGGAGCAACAATGAAGTTACGAGGATCATGGATGATTATGCTCGAAGACAAATGGGAATGAGAACGGAAATGAGGAAAGAACAGAAGACGATTGCGGATACAGGAGTAGGCAATAGTATGGGGAACAATGAGGGATCGCGGCATTATCGTTCAGTCCTTGGTGATTATCGACCTTTCTATCCTAGATGGTGGAGCAACACTGACAATATGATGATCATGAGTGATAATGGTCGAGCCCAAATGGGAATGGGAACGGAAATGAGGAAGGAACAGAAGTCAATTACAGACACAGGAGTAGGCAGTAATGTGGCAAACAATGAGGCATCGCGTTATTATCGTCCAGTCCTTCGTGATTACCGACCTTTCTATCCTAGATGGTGGAACAACAATGACAATATGAGAATCATAGGTGATTATGCTCGAACCCAAATGGGAATGGGAATGGATAAGGAAATGAGGAAGGAACAGAAGACGATTGAAGCCACAGGAGAAAGTAGTAATGCGGTGAACAATGGGAGATCGCGGTATTGTCATCCAGCCCTTGCTAACCTCCCACCTTTCTATCCTGGTTTGTGGATAAACAATGAAAATATGAGGATCATGAGTGATACTGCTCGAACACAAATGGGAACGGGAATGGGAACAGAAACTAGAAAGGAACAGAAGATTAATGTAGACACAGGAGAAAGTGGTGATGTGGCAAACAATCAGGGATCGCAGTATCGTCATTCATTCCTTACTAATTTCCCACCTAACTATCCTGGTTGGCGAATCAACAATGAAAATATGAGGACCGTGGTTGATACTGCTGGAACACAAATGGGAATGGAAACAGAGACAAGAAAGGAACATAAGATGATTGCGGACAGAGGAACAGGCAGTAATGTGGCCAACAATTAGGGATCAAAGTATCAATTGCAAATTGTTGATCAACTCCCACCTTTGCCTTCTACAATTAATTGGTGGATCAACAGTGAAGATATGAGTGTTCTGAATCAGAATGTTCGAACCCAAATGGAAATGGGAGCAAAATTTGAAAAGGAAAGGATGAAGCAAGCAGGAATGGATGCAAACATAGAACCTGTCATCAATGTGGCAAACAATGAGGGATCACAGTATTATTGTCCAACCCTTGATGATCTCCCACCTTTGCCTTCTACTATTAGTTGGCGTATCAATAATGAAGATATGAGGACCATGGATGATAATGCTCGAACCCACGTAGGAATGGAAGAGGGAAAAGGAAAAGAACACCAAAATCATCTAGGAAAGGATGCAGATATGGCTTCAATGATCAATGTGACCAACAATGAGGGGCCTCCATATTGTATTCTATACATTGATGACCTCCCACCATTGCCTCCGGCTACATTGTCTATCAACAATTAAGATATGGGACTCCTTGATAATAATGCTCGAACTCAAATGGGAGTAGAAACGGAAACAGAAAAAGAACCTCAGAACCAAATAGAAATTGGCGCAGGCGCAGAACCAGTCATCAATGTGGCTAACAATGAGGGATCACAGTACCATTGTCTAATCCTTGATGGCTCCCAAGCGGTCTCTCCTACGAAAAATTGGTGGATCAGCGACGAAGATATGAAGATCATGGATGAGTTATTGTCTGAATTCCTACCCCAGTAACTTATCAACTAGCGAAAGCTCCGAGTATCCGTATTCTTAACTATCCGAGAAAACAAGTGTATGGTTATGAACCCCTCTATCAGTAAGTTTTATTTTTAGTTTACATTATTAATAAGGGAAAATTGTTTTTTATGTTTAGCAAGCAACATTATACGCAACATTTGTTTTATGTTGCTTAATCTCTAGTTTTATTTATTTTAGAATGTTGTTGTATTGCATGAGTACTATGTATGATTTGTATGGTTCAGGGGGATTTAATGAATTTATCTTGCTTTCCTACATGGTTTGGTTGTTCTTTCTTTTCACTTAATAAACTCCATAAATCAACAAAAAAAATATTAATATCCTCCATGAACTTCTTAAAAAAACAATTCAACGAGACTGAGTCTCATCTCAATTGGGGTAAGTATCAATTTTCCTAATCAAAGTCCTAAATTCAATTCTCACCTAGCCCCCCTTCCCTCAACCAACCCTTGTAACAAAAAAAAAAAAAAAGTCATTTCAATCTTTCATCATATTTCATATATCATCTATACGGAGGAATAACAAAGTGAGATTATAAATTTTAACTCAAACAAATTAGTAGCTACTTTGGTAATAAAGGAAATAATCACATGAATCTAAATTGACAAACATAAATATTTTTCCTTTTTAAAAGTGCATGCAAAATCAAACACATCTATTAATAATATTAAGTAACTCCCACCTGAACAGAATTTACGAAGGTCAGATAAATATAATCTTACCATTATAGTAATAAAGATTGTTTCAAAACGACTATTGATAGCAAATATTAACCATAACTTCATATAAATAAAAAATACATATGATTTAATAAGTAAATGTTACTATAGTCTACAATAACATTTTGTTTCCCCAATGTCATAAAATGGCTCCCACATATGTGAAGTTTGAGGGTTGAATTTACACAGCTTTACCCTAGTTAGTATCTGATAACAAAAAGGTCTTTTCGATCGACCTTTGGTAGCAAGAGCTACAAATTTTTTTCATAAAAAAATAAAGCTCCAAGAGCTTGAAATTGACTCATATTGCAAGCTTTAAAAGCAAGATACATACAAAATTAGCTTGAAAGCCTTCTTTCAACTCAATTCTTAACCTACACAAAAGCTGATGTACTGCATACAGAATTCATATCTAACAACTGCTTTATCTTCCGAAAGTCGGTGCCACAACAATGTCAAAGCCTTAATCCCAAAGATTGAAACAAATAGATCAGTTCCAATAGTCGTCCACATGAACCAAGTCACTGCAACTGAGCATTAAAGGTTTGAAGGTCAAAACTGAATAATAAGAGGATCCATTACAGTTACCGGATTGTCGAATTATTGAACGATGCTAAAAGATTCAGCAATATAACATTCCTTCTTAATTCAACCATCGTTCATCACTAGTACAAGTAACAAGATCGTGCAATAACTAAAGAGGATCCTTGCATATCTGGCATAATATCGGGTTATGCACTTCGAC
The DNA here is from genome assembly GCF_026212465.1 of Amaranthus tricolor. Classification (NCBI taxonomy): domain Eukaryota; kingdom Viridiplantae; phylum Streptophyta; class Magnoliopsida; order Caryophyllales; family Amaranthaceae; genus Amaranthus; species Amaranthus tricolor. Next base: position 2,340,506 of record NC_080062.1, read on the forward strand.
TTTCGATGTTCGAGTTCAGATGTTTACCAATATTGTCATACTTAGGTTTGAGCTATTCAAACAATACTATAACAGCAACAATGTCATAGTCATAGTCAGTAACCCAGTATCCCGCACAAGTTAGGGGGGAGAAGGGTAGCGGGAAAATCATACCCGTGCCCCCTCCAAGTGGGCAAGGAGAAATGCACGCATTATGATTGGGGTCGGCTAGAGCCTAAATCTCAAAAGATTGGGGTCAGCTAGATGAACAAATATATTAGTAGTCCATATTGATTCTTCTCTATTCAATTCGAACAATATTGAAGACGTTTTTAAATTTTCTAAAACAAGGGTTAATAGAAGGAAAATGGGTTTACTTACAGAGAATAAATAGATTAACACTTGATAAATGCACTAAAGAATCCAAGCTAGGAATTTATGTTGCAGATGTTGAATCATCATTAGAGCTCGAGTCGATGTCAGAATCTGAAGAGCAATTCATCTTTGTTTTACCTTCATTCTTAATTTTCTTGTTTAGATTAAGCCTGCAAGTCAATTGGGAAAATAACACAACGAGATGAAGAATTCGACAAAACGATAGCATTTATCTATTATAGGAAAACTGTCATTTCCATATCCATAAGCTATGTTACTCAAACTCTTCATTTTATTCACGTACCCGTGTCCGATCCTTGATGTTTGGACATTGTTATGATACTTAGACACTTCATTTTAGGCGTAAAATTGTATATTTAGACGTATCGGACACTTGGACACGTACCAGTATCCGACATCAGTACTCGAGTCCAAGAAACATCGTCCATAAGCAGAAAAAATGATAAGCAATCAACAATCAGAATAGACATTTTGAACAAGAACTATTATTCTTTGCTTCTTTTTTATCATTAACACAAAAACCTAACAATATCCGACCAGTCGGTGAAACCGTTCATTTTGGTGGACAGCCCTTGATGTTTTTAGCAAGAAAGCATATTTTACCTTACAGTAGACATATACGTTTCAACCACTTCGGTATCTTCATTGTTAAAACTAAACCATTTATCCTTATAGTCAATTTGATCTAGCATTCCCAAATCTGCAAAGCAAGCGGAGTTCAGCAGTCAGCCTATATTTAAATTACACATTCATGACGATGTATGTGTACTTTATGCAAAACGGAAATTCACTCGAACGAACACAGCATTGCTGTAGTATAACTGACCTTGTAGTATGTTTGCGTCACCAAAGCCTTTCAGTCTCCAAAAAGCATGACCATTGCCATCTAAAAACACAGGTTCTGTCCTCACAGCATCTGATCTTTGTCGTTCTATGTACAACATTGTCCGTAGAGAATACATTATCACATATCCGAAAATTTAATGCAATACACCAATAGCAATGCAAGCATCGATATTGATGGTCAAGTGATGCAGAGTTAACAAAACGATTCTTATCACCACGTTTTATAAAATCTCCTAGACTTCTGAATGAAAGCTTGCAAGAATGTTAGATTTGATGGAGACACCGACCATGCAAATCAGTTCCTTATGTCAAAGTGAGCTACAACACGTGAAAATAGGATACGTTATGTAATCTGTCATAAGTTTTATTTTAGTTTTAGATTCTGTCAAAAATTGCCATGTCGTTTGAACACAAATAACTTCTAAATGAAGCACTTGGTAAAACCCGAAAAGGTAAAACTCAGTTATGTTACTCAGATTCTTCATTTTGCTTCACGTACCCGTGTCCGATCATGATCCTCGGACATTGGTATGGCACACTTTATTTTAGTCGTAGAATTGAATATTTAGACGTATCCGACACTTGAACACGTACTAGTATCCAACATCAGTACCCAAGTCCAAGTAACATTAAAAGTAGAGAGCACACACTAAAATTCTAATCATTGATTGTTTTGGAACAAAATAATCATCTAAATTACCATAATTGTTCAGCAACCAGTCCCTTGATGTCTATTAGAGTTACCGTCTATTAGAAAGCTAACGGACAACATACTTTTAAGGAAATATTACACAACCATAAAACAATGGGGCAGAAATTTAAACAAATAGAAAAGTAAATGTAAAAGAGAAGGTAAAGGCCAAGACATACTTTTAGGCATCAATCCCATAGCCTCCGAAATCTCTTTTCGTGCACGCTCTGTTTCGGATTTTAGTTGTGAAATGATAGAATTATGCTCAGCGATAGTCAGAGGCACACCATTTTTGGCATAAAGAGATTTAACAAATTCCTCCTGCATCTTTCGTTTCACCTGTTTTTCCTGCATAAGTTACAAAACTTAGTACACAACAAGCTCGGAAGCTATTATCACAAGGTTGCGGAATATAAACCTTCTCTCTGGCCGCATTTATATGATCCTTTGCTTCCTTCTTTTTTTCAACGAGCTTCGTATTTTGTTCTTCTATCCAAGTTCTCAATTCTCTAGACAAGTAAATAATACACGGGAATTAGCATTTTTCTCTTTCGGGGTGCTAAAGTATAAATCATACACCTTACTTACTTGGTAGAAAGCGATTCATCACAAAGAAAAGTCAGAAGTCTTAGTTTTTGTGAGGGTTCCAACATCTCATACCCATCGGATCCTTTGTCCAGGATATGATCAGGGAAATCCTCCAATTCAAGCTCGGATTCATCAAGGCATCTTTTGAGGGAAAGTATCCAAGAATCTTTATTATTAGACGGGCTTAAGGTAACAGATCTGCAGAAAAGATAAGGACAATTTAATGCTCTTGTAATAGTCTTGATTGCACATTTATCAATTTGGGAAGGAAAAATCCATACTCCTCTTCATCCTCGTCCTTCAAGATTAAAGCCAATAGCAGGGTAAGAAACTGGACCGCAGGCGAACAATTTCCCCTGTGTTCCCGTCCACACACTATGTCTCTCAGTACTGACTCAGGTTCTCCTTTCCCGATGGCCAAAACCTAGACAATAAGATGAATAAGATTGTGTATGGAAAATAATTATTGTTTCATGTCTACCCCGAACTTTCAATATGCATGTAAAAGTTATAAATCGATAAATTTTCGAGCCAAGCCTTTGGCATAAAAAGAAACAGAGAGAAGGTACCATAATAGAACAAGTACGATGAAAAGGATACAGTTGGCGAATCATGGTGGTAAACTATAAAAGAAAAAGAAAAAAAGCTTCAAAGACCGAAGATCAACAAATACAATTATACTTCCGGGAAATCCTTAAAGTATGTGCCCAAACTCCAAAATCTATTAAATATAATCATGAGTACTGATGTGAGATACTGGTGCGTGTCCAAGTGTCAGATACGTCTAAATATTAAATTTTACGCCTAAAATGAAGTGTCTAAGTGTCCAAGCATCAAGGATCAAACACAGGTTCGTGAAGCATGAAGAATTCGAGCAACATGGCATGAGACTAAGATAACCTAAATACAAATGTGTCAATTAAAGGGTAAGAACATTTTACAATACCTCTACATAGCATAAAACAGAAAATAACTGTACTGGAGATAAGAAAGACCTTTCCCGAAAAACTACCTCCTCAAAAGCAGAGCAGAATTCCAGGAATTGCAAAGCATATCCAGCATCCTCAGGAAGGAAGTCAGTCCCGGCCACACTGGTCAGCATATTTCCAGGGGGTAAGACAACATCCACGACGATATCATCAATAATTGGTTCTTTCTTAAGTTTACGAGGCTTCACTTTTCGTTCTGCTTGGACTTCAGTTGATTTCTCCTCCTTAGTTTCTTCTGCGCTAGTCATATCACTCATTTTTTCGTCAGTTTTACTCACTTCCTGGGAAACATCAAATTTCCTAGAACTTTTTCTCGCAACATCCACATCTTTTTCAGTGCAGCCCTGCAGGATATTGAATTTTCTCGGACTTCTTCCCAGGGCAATCTCCTCCGTATTTTTTTCGGGGAGACATAAACCATTACCATTTTCAACTTCAACCTTTACCTTGAGCTCTTCCGTCACCTCTTTCTTGACATTTTTTGCATTGTCTTGATTAGGACTTGACGGTGGAGAATTGGAGTCTAAGTTCTCCTTCCCTCTTTTCTTTGGAGAACCCGTCTTGCTTTTGACGATCAGCTCCTGACATACATCAGGACCCGTAACGTGCAGCAATTCTGAAACAGAAGAAAATCCCGTTGCCTTTGCGGTGTGAACAAGTTTACCAGTAGGCTTGTGACCCTTTTTCTTCCTGTCGTGTATATTGCAAAACAGTTCACACAAAAGATCCGTAATCTCGGGAGCCACTTTGGAAAGGTATTGAAGCAAATTAAATGTAAAAAGCCCCCGAGAATAAAATAACAATATACATTTACCTGCAAAAACTACAGTTACATATGTCTCTACACTTGGGACAGTTCCAATTACCAAGAGCTTCCATCTCTTCCGCGTTCTCTCCATATCTAAATTTAGACAACACAAAAAAACAAAGTAAACATAGAAATCGACATGAATACACTAGTATTTCTTGTTTTGATTTAAAATCCCTCCAAATCTAAAGCATACCTATTAAGGAGGCACTTGTGGCAGAAATTCATAGTGCATTGCTTATCCCCCTTCATGTTAGTGCATCCCGCAGTGAAATCCATGGTTTTTTGACGGCACTTAAAAAACATTTACAGGCATTTATTAAAACGCAATCACAAGTTCTTAACAAAGAAAGCCATTAATGCAAAATCTCCGATATACAAAGATTAGAGTATCAAACTATCACTTGAAGTTCCAAAAAAACCACTTGTATCTCTCCATCACGTTGTACACGTTGATTTACACATCAAGATCAACAGTTAATAATCAACCAAAAACAATTTAATACTCCGAATCAGTGTAACATAATTCGCTGGCTTATTCGCCTTTTGAATTTGTGATTCACTCAAATTTGCCCAAGAATAGCCCAAAAAGACTATAATTCGCTTTTTTCGATTCGTGATTCATGAGTAGATTAGCGAATCATGTGAAACAGCTCCGAATGCTACAAGAAACATGAGCTTCTCTTGCAGCTTCAAAACTTCACTTTTATAAGTTACATTTAATAACATGGATTCTCTTAAATTTCTCAAAAATGCACATTTCTATTTCATATTTAAAAATACTCCATAAGACAATAACCATTACATTATTGATCAACCTCAATTACTTGATCAACTCAAGAAAAACAATCAACAAGCAAATCATTACTTAATAACTAATTACTTTTTTAGAAGGCTAGCTTACACGGACCCAATTGTTTTACACTTCTATATAACCAAATGTACCTCAAAAAATGTTTATCCCAAGAATCTAGTGTCCCCTCATCAATAAAAGAACTTTTCTTTCAACAACGATGCCAAAACCTTGATCCCATGATCCCAAAAAGTTAGAGTCGGCTACATTAACTAATAAATTGATTTCATTGGTCATACTCATCCACATGAATTCTAGTTATCCACTCAATTTTTCTACCACCTCAACATGTAATCTATATCCTTCGCATCCTTTTCCACTCATGCCCCAAGCCACATAATAGAAATGAACAAAGAGCTCATTACACAAGAATTAGAGCCAACTAACCAAAACTAAAGAGTTCATTTTAATATCACCAAAATTACAAAATGTAGACATTTTAACAAGATCAACATAAAAATCATAACTATAAATTTAACAAATCAAAATACTTCTTTTCTCCAAACCCTAGAAACAATTAATAACACATTGCCCCAGTATCACAACATAAGTATCAGTTTTTGGCTCCATTAAAAATAGACATAAACCCTAAAAAAAAGTATTTTTCTTTTATAAGAACAATTAAGATCAAATGTCTAGGGTTTTCTTTTCTATCAATTTCTTCAAAAACTTCAAATTCAATAAAAACCCATTACACAAATGTTGATTAAACCTCATGCATCAACACAAAAAAAAAAAAAAAAAATCATTACCAAATGTCTAGGGTTTTCTTTCCTAGAAATTTCTTCAATAACCTAAAATTCAATTTAAAAAACCCATAAACACAAATGTGATTAAAATTCATGCATCAACCCCAAAAAAAAAAAAAAAAAAAAAAAAACAAAGATTAGATTTTTACTTGATGACATGTTTTGCCATTTTGGGAATCATAAATCCTTCCATGAAGAACCCTAACTCCAGGATCTTTACTCCTCTTCATCTTCTTCTGAACTTCCTCTATTTGTGGCTCCATTTCCTTCTTTTCTTCAGCATCAGCAACTGGATTATTGTGTTGTTTGAGGAGATTTAGAGGTGAGTATATGGCGCCAAATTGAATTTTGGATTGTGTTTATTTATTATTGGGCAATGGTAATGGTAACAAATGTGGTCTAATTGGATTTTGTTAATATTACTTTAATACTCTTTCAATTGTATTTATTCTTTATATTGTATTTAATTTGTACTCTATCCGTTCTTTTTTGTTTGTCTATCTATTTTTTTTATTTGTCTATTTTATTTTTTACATGCTTTTTAAAACAAAATTTGAGTCTTAATATTTTTAAGTACTCATTATAAAAAATTGTAAAAATTGTACATTAAAAAACTTTACATTAAGATGAATCTAGCATGATCTCACATAAATATATTTTATCTTCAATATATACTTCAAAAATAAAATTTAAATTTCTCTCTCCTAAATTGGAAAAACTTAAAGTGGACAAACAAAAAGTAACGAAGGGAGTATTATTTTATAAATGAATGTGTAATTAATTTGTATACTTAGTAAATAAGACAAATAATAAATAGGTAAACAATAAGTGTTGAATGACATTAAAAGGAAAATGAATTTGTGATCTATAGTAGTAAATGAGATTAGAAAAAAATTGTAGGAACTATATCAAAAGAAAATCATATTAACACTAGTAGTTGAACGTTTTTCCTCCTTTAAAGAAAAATTTTTAATTCTCATCATCTAAAAAAAATTGATACCCGAATCCGCTCCTCTTATTGCTAGAGTCTTCTAGCGTACCAATGAATCAAAAAGAAAAGGAAGAATTACAGAGTAAAGTGAGACAAATACAAATTAAATGAGACACTTGAAGTATGCATTTTATTATTACTCCATATATTTATTAAAAAAAATATTTCGCAAAAAACATAAAAAGTATTCATTAAATTTTTATACATTAAGATGAATCTATTAAAATTTCACTCAATACATCATAAAAAATCATATTTAAATTTCTTTCTTATTTTACATATTTCAAATGAAATAAACAAAATAAAACAAATAAAATACTATAAACTCAAATACTCCTATGAAATATTTTAGATATACTAATTGAATTTGGAGGGGCAGAGTTGTTTATATAAATGTTAATTGATGAATAAGATCATACTCCTATAAAAGATTGGTGAATGGGAGGTATATTAATGAGATGAAGGAAAGAATTAAGTTGTAGATGAGATTTATTATATTAAATTAACTAAATAATACTTGTGCGTATAAACTAAAAAATTAAAATTTTAAGAAATAAATTTTACATTATAGTTATATTTCATTTCATTTTGAACATTTGTTTATATTTTGTATTGTGCGCGCAAGTGATTGAGAAAATTTAGTTTGTAACAAATAAATTATAATAAAAGATAAAAAGTATATTATGCTTTAACCATCTCAAAATATCTAATACATCAAATCAATTAATCAATAAAATTGAAAGATTTTATAAATAATTGAAAAAAATAAAATAAAATATATAATTCTCTAAAACATTAAATGATGTGACCTAAAATTTAAAAAATAATGATTAGATTGTAGTAAGTTAAAGATATGAAAATAATTTATGGGAGTAATAACGATGACATCATCATCCAATTTTAGAGGGAAAACTTTTATTGAGAAAATGACAATTAAACAATTTCTTAAGTGATAACATGAGCAGTATTTTGTTTTAATATTAGATAATTAATAGATTGATTAATAGATGACAGTAATAAATATGTTAAATTTAATTAGAGGGAGAGAATAATAAGTGGAGAGTATTTATTTATTTTTTATCTCCATGACTTGATATTTAGAACTCAAGCCTCTGGGGTAGTGGGATTGACCATTGCCACTAGGATCAATGCTTTAGTTGTGATGGTTGCGAGTGGGGGCAAAGTGTGAGTTTTGTGTGTGTTATATATTACTATAGAGTTAATATAATTTTTGTTTTCTAATATTTTACTTTTTCTTTTTTAAGTTTGCTATTAAAAATTAACAAACTCAAGAGAAGAGATAGAGTATTTCTCAATAGTACATAAAGAGTTTGTAATATATATCCAAAAAGTTCTTATACGAGAAAAGTATTAGACCTAACAATGACATAATTAAATAAAGCAAGCAAAATCACAAGTGTTAATCTTAAATACCTTTCCCTCAAAAATAGGAAAAAGGTTATTATGCTATGTTTGGAAACATTAATTTCATTTGAAAATTTAGAGTTGGCTCAAATTTTTTGTTTAGCTAATAAAAAATTTTCAATATTGAATTTGAATCAAATTCCACCATTGTTTTCAAAGTAGTTAAAGTTGAGAATTTGAGAATAACTACCCAAACCTTGTCATTCTCAAATTCTTCATTTATGATTTCATAATTGAAATTCATAATATTTAAAATGAAATAGTTCTTCCCAAACTCTACATTAATGTATTCACATATACAATAATAAAATCACTTATTCAAGGTCTCAAAATCTCCATAAATAGAGTTTTCACTCTAAAAGTTCGCTTTAATACTAAGGAAAAACACCTGAGAATTTCCCTAAACCTTTTTCTTAACCTAATATTAGAACACTATATTTTTTCACTCACTCCCATGCCCCTTTTATAAGCCGAGAATATAAATATACATAAATAATTTCAAGGACATTACATATCCCATTATATTCAAAATAAATAAATATGTATAATAATAAATTCAAAAGGACACACACAAGAGTCAAGCATAGAGATCAAAGCCTTAATCAACAAAACACACAATATAAGTATACAATGGTATCTTAGAAATTAATGTCCTCTTCAAATAAGATTATATTTCATTAACTATTCAATAATACATTAAAGAATACCACTAACAAAAAATAAATATTCTGATCACTAGCTAAAGTTCGCTTCTTTAATAGAGACTTCACACTAATACATGAAAGACCCTCTATAAAGGCTCTCAAACTCTATTTCATTAGGTCTCATATAAACCCCACCAAACTAGTAAAAAAAAATCTCGCACAAGGAAATCAAATACATTTCTAATATGAAATAGCCCTGTTGTGATATGCTCGAACGAGCAAATTGACCCTAGTCAGCCCCTATCGTTTCTACTGTTGTGCTATTTTGTGCCGCACATGGTTCATCCTTTGTCTTTGCTTCAACCAATTGTCTAGAGTTCATGTTCACACTATCCTACATAAGGTGAATTAATTAGCCCTGCACTTGATAGAAGTTTTGGACACACGCGAAATTTGTACTTGAACCCAAATAAATATTGTAATACATTTACTGAATACAAATACTTGATTACATCATAATTTGTACAATAATAATTTTAGTGGGACACTTGCTTAGCACTTATACACTCATCATTTATGTTTTTATGCGTGAGCTCATATCTTACTTATCAATCTCTCTATTTTTGTGTAAATATTTTGTGATTTGAGCTCATGGCTCAATCCTTTTTTTATGGGAGCTTCTTGCTCCATATAATGCAAGTGTCATAATACTCTATTTATACTTACTATTGACCATTTTAGTAGTTAAGTTAGGATTTTATCTAGATACTTTTTTTCTTACTTTACACCTTCCTTTCACTATATTTTAGTATATTCTAACTATTACTTTTTATTTAACACTAGATAGTTCTAGATAATCATCTTCTAAATTATTCTGATTAGCTTTTCTGATACAGTATCATTAAATATTTTACCTTGTTTTCTTCAAATAAAATCCAAATATATAAGTTAACATTTTATATATGTCACAAACTCAAAAAAAAAGAAGAGTATCTTTTGTTCATTTGCTTCTAAAGTATTAATGGACTAAAGTGTCAAAATTTAGACCAAACTCAGCCATACATTCTTGTCATAAAATGGTTTGAAGTTAACAATCCCAAATTGTAAATCAAATACCTGGCCACCAACACTCGACATAAATTTGATTTCTCTACACGTGGCAGCATCCTAGAGGCCAACATGGATAAGAGTAGATTTAGTTTGTTGGATTATCCTCTTGGGCCTTCTCTCTAGTTTCTTTCACTATGCTTTAACAAGTACCCACTTCTTCTTTATTTATTACTACAATTTTCTTCACAACAATTTGAATCATATTTCTTATAAAATACAAATTTTTCATGGAAGAATAATCTAACGAAGTAAGATAATGTTTTTGTTCTTTAATTTGTCTTTTTTTTAAATTAATAATGGTAAAGCCGCCATTTTCATTTATTATTTTATGTTTTCTGCATGAAACAATTATATATTTTCAGGTTTTTGATTAGTATATTGACATGAACTTTTCTTTCTTCCATCTTGATGAGTATATATCATAGCTTAGAGTTTTAACTGTTAAGATTCTGGTTGATTTGGTTTTTTTAACATGGCATCAGAAACTGCAAAGGAACTAAGTCAACCAAATGTCTATGCTATTGGTTAAGACTCTAAAGTATGTAATACAAAATTCTTATGAGCGAGAAGTGTCGATGAAATACAAAACCTCATCATAGTTGTAAATATTCTAATGTGTTACCTATTGTTAAGGTAAAGAACCCAATTCAACTAAAAGCCTAATGAAATGGCTAAAACAACAAAATATGTTGTATACTCTGTTAGAAGCAAACGCAACAAAAAGGTCATATATTTAAAACCTATTCACTCTTCATTTCAAGTAGAACATTTAGCACGATTTGTAAGAGGACATGTGTTGCATCTACTTACTTTCATTTTAAGGGGCTGATAGAGTATAAAACATATCTGAAACTTTAATAATCAACTTAAGCTTTTGGTCGAGTTGATTTTAGCTTGTATTTCCCTTGAGCTAGAGCTTAATTTTGAAGTTTTATGAACAAAACTTAATCATATATCTTTTGATGAATAGGTACCCAATTGATATATTCCCTTCAATCTTCAACAATAGTGCATAATCTTCCCAACAAAGATGGCTACAATCTTACCAATACCAAGAAGATTCAGTTCAGAATTTCAAGAGTTTTTTAGATGTTCATCATCATCAATAAATACCAACTTTAGCAAGAAAAAGCATCAAAGTAATGAGAGTATAACAAATATGATGAATAGAAGAGTAAGTTTTTCAAAAGATGAAGATGATCATGGGAAGATAAAAAGGTGTAATCAATGTTTACAAGCTAATAGAATTGAAGGTTTATTAAGTAAGGATGGTTTAAGTCCTGTTTTTTATGCTTCAGAGCAATCTGATTCCATAGAAAAACATAGGAGTTCGTTGGAAATTTACTTGGAGAAAGTTAAGGGTATTGATGGAAGTGATGAATCTGAGATTGATGATCATGGTAGTCAAGTTTTTGCAAGGAAGGAACTTGGGTTACTTGAGAAGTACCTCAATGCACTTAAAGAAGGTAAGAATTGAGAACAAGTTGGGTTTTAGAGGCAGGAACACAATAGTACTTGTTTTCTTCTTAATCTTGAATGTTATATATATTTCAATATGTTTTTATATTAATGATGTCCTTGTTACAATTCGATTGCGTATGTTATTGGGGTGGGGTTTATTGGTAAACAGACTCTCTTACTCACTAGGTTAGACTTTTGGGTGAAATCTTATGTTTGTCTTAAAATAATACATCAGAGCTGGACTCGGAGTGGGTGGGTTGAAAACTAGTCATGAACTAATGTAACTGTGACCCAATTAGGATGTTGGCCTTATGGGAGTCGATTGTGTATCCCACATGATTGTGTTGCAATTGGTGTGGGGTTGATAGTCAAATATAGTCTCTCAAGTCTCGACCACTAGATTAGTCTTTTGAGTAAGCCAATCTATTTGTCCAATAACACAATTTAAAATAAACAATGAGGCCCATGTTGAATTATATATATTTACTTGTTAAATTCAACAAAAAAAAAATAAATGGTAAAAGCTGTTGAAATGTGAATTTTTAAGGTTATGGTTAAGATCTTTTATTTAAGTTACAAAATTAATCATTGGTAAAATTCAATAGACATTTTATCTTAAATTATAGAAATTTTCCATACAAAAACATTAGAATTAATATTTGCTTATATAATATTTTTTTTGTTAGCGTATCAGTCTCGACTAGACTAGCGTCATTCTATTTGTGGCAGAAATGAAATCTTACTGTTTCTCTCCATGCAGATGCATCAGGAAATTCTGAAGACTCTGTTATTAATCAACAGCAAGGCAAGAGAACACAAACTTACAGAAAAAATGATATTTACACAAGGAAAACTGCATCATTTCCTATGTATGATGAGAAAGAGAGCGGCTACTTATACCTCATGTACACTTTCTTATCGCTTTTTATTTCGGATTATAATAGACTATAAGTTTGCTATAAGGACTAATTAAAAATAATTTTTTTGTTATCACAAGGTAAGGTTGTATATATACGACCCCCGAATCCCACCTAGGTGGAAACTACTTAAAGGCATGGCCGTCGATTAACAAGGGTCAGGGACTTGAATTTTTTAGGGCCCAAAAAACTTATTTTTATGTATACAAGTGATATTAATTTTATTTAAATTTAGATATTACTTACATTAAGTAATGTGAGTTCTTAGTGCTTTTGTTACAAAGTAATTTAAATATCAACAATAAAAAATAACAAGTATATTATATTATTCGTTACGCCTTAAGTATTTAGGGGCCCTTTTATCTTTTGCTCAAGGGTTCAAAAAAACGAGACGATACTGCTTAAAGGCATTAGGCTAATGAAATGTTATTGTTGCTAGTTAATTCTGTATATTATGTCCCTTGTTTTGATGGGTCATAGAGTTATCGTTTGGTTTTGGATTATAAGAAGTTATTAAAACACTTACACTTCTTATCCATGTGAAAGTAACACAAAAACAAGAGTCGATCGAAAAATGCATCTTTGTCGTCAATCACTAGTAAGAGTAAGGTTGTGTACAGTGTACGTCCTGCCCTTCAAACTCTACCTTGGTGGAAGCCACTTACGGGGCCGGCCTTGAGATTTGTGAGGCCCAGAGCAGAAAACTAATTATGGACCCCTGACTACTAATTAAATATACTTTTATAGGCCTCTAACTATTACCTATTAAAGCATGATTTTTCTAAAACCTTTAGATGGGACCGGGACATAGAACTTTCTTGCTCCATTATACGTTAAGGCTTGGGCCTACTTAGTGATATTGAAATGATGGAATATTGTTGTAATTCCTTATGTTGGTGATTATTTAACATGTATGTGGTTTGTTTCCTGCAGAAGTACATTGGTGTCAATAAATATAGCAGTGTTTCTGTTCGAGATAGCAAGTCCAGTAAAGGGTTCATACTATAACCTTTATTCACTGCCTATGATGTATGGTGCCAAGGTTAATGATCTCATCATGCTTGGTGAATGGTGGAGGCTTCTCACACCCATGTTTCTGGTACAAGATTAATGATTCGGTTGGTAGTTCCTTCTGTTTATGTTTGATCACAATAAGTCCTTAATTAAACTGATTACATTTTGAAAATGGTAGTCGAGAAGAAACGCTATTAACAATGAATTGTATAGCATGTAAAACAGAAGAGTGGTAGCTGAGCTGGTTTAATCTACATAATAGTGGATCTTTGTGTAGTGAAAATGGGGCCAACATCCCCTAAATTTTTTTGGGCCAGTATAGAAGAACATAAAGTTAAATAACTATAACAATAAAAATATGTGACTTATAGCTGATAGCTAGTAGTTGATTTGACCATCTGATTTTATTGACTTGTTTGACCAGCTGATTTTGAATTCGCTGCTATGAGTTGCTTGTTCAAAAATAACTTATTCATAACAATAAACTGTTTCAACCAGCCAATTTACCAAATTCTAACATTACATATTATAATAAAATAAGCTAAAATTGTCTATTAAGCTATTTTGACAAACAATACTAGTGTTTAAGACTCAAGAGTGTAGTTTTTGAACTAGAGGTTAGATTTGAATCTCAATCCCAAATTTATTTGTTTGATCAATGACTTTGACCCCTCTAATTACTGTTTAATATCCGTCCTTGAAGAAGACTTAAATATTTTATCATTCCAACGTCATTAGGTGACTTCTATCTAGACAGAGTTTAATGATCGAATGTACATAATTTTACTCTTATAATAACAAAAATATTATTTCTGATTGACCGATTAGTAAGAGTTTTTAAACATTTCTAGAATTCAAACTAAGCAAGGTGAAATTTGTGCAGCATATAGGATTTCTGCATATTGCACTTGGTTCATGGGTGCTCTTATCATTTGGAACTCAAGTATGCAAAGGATATGGTCCTTTTACATTCCTCCTAATATTTATAGTAGGGGGTATTTCTGGAAACTTCTCAAGCTTCCTTCATACAACAGAACCTACTGTTGGTGGATCAGTAAGCAATTTTATCCTCAATTATTATTCCCTCCGTTTCGGTTTGCCGGTTACCCTTTGACCATAAAGCTCACACAATTTTTGTCAAAGTTATATTCATAATCATCAATTTAATATTCTGCACAAGTCAGAATTCAGGGAGAGAGAGCAGATATATCATACCCGTGCCCCTTCAAGGAGAGGGCATGGATGCGTGTACTCAATTTACCCCCAAAAGCAGAAGGGTCTTTAAGGGTGTGCGAGGCGATCGACCGCACAAGACTTTTTTTTCTCCGTATATGAATAAGTTAATCATAAACAAAGAAATACGTTAAGTTAATTAATAAAAAAATATATTTATTATAAATAAGGCGCAAAATAAAAATTTTGCATAGGGCCCCAAATTTTCCAAGACGACTCTGCCCAAAAGAATAGGTTTCCGCAATAGAAGGATGAGTGATACACAGCACGCTTGAGAAGACAACTGTCAATACCAATACACAATTTTTGTCAAAGTGTAACCAACAAACTGAAACGGAGCGAGTATCTGAGTTAGTTTTCCTAGATATTGTTTGACCAAGTCTTCAACACCAATTTCAGGGACCAGTTTTTGCAGTTATAGGAGCTTGGCTTGTTTATCAGATTCAGAACAAGGATGTTATTACAAAGGAACTTTCTGACTCTATGTTTCAGAAGGCAATACTTGCCACTACACTCAACTTTTTGCTTGGAAATTTTGGGCCTATGGATAATTGGTAAACTCCTCTATTTCAACTTAATTATGTTACTTAAGATTCTAGAAGTAGCAAATAAGGTTGACTGGAGAGACTTTTTAGCTGTATTCTCTATAATGGTCAATGAGTATGATTTGACATCTTTTATCAAGATCATATTCGAGAGTAAAAGTTTATTCAAATCGAGTCATATTTGAAAACTTACAAGTTGCTGTCAAGTAATTAACTCAACCAAAAACTTAAGCTGATAGTTGAAAGCCCAATATATGTTAAATACTCTAACTCGCCCCCTCACCCTAGAACGTTTTGGGCTAGAACTGTGAATGCAACATAGGCCCTTCTCATACCTGGCGCTGAATATTCCACTTTAAATGAGAAGTGGTTGAGATTCAAATCCGTGACCTCTTGTCACGCTGACTTGTGATACCATGTTAAGAAACCAACTCAATCAAAAACTTAAGCTAATAGTTAAAAGACCCAAAAATATATTATACACTCTAACGTTGCTACTCTAATGGAAGTTCTAATGTTAAATGTAACAGGACAAGTCTTGGTGCAGCAATAACAGGAATCATATATGGTTTTTTCACATGTCCAATGGTGCAAGTAGATAATACATCCGGTCCCACTTCTACATCACAAAAAACTAGTAGTAGAATTAAAGAAGAAATCATCCTAAATAACACACAAGCTGCAAATCCCTACAAATCACTCTTTATTTTCACTCTTTTTGTGTCTGTTTTTTGCTCCTTGCTTTTCCTTACTCAATCTTCACTTGATAGTGTAGAAGTTGATGAACTTATCCAGATTATTGAGTGATAATTTTGCGTCCTTTTTGCCATCCTCCGTTTTCTTATTAATAACTACATTTTACCCTTTTACGTGAGAGCTTTTTGAGTAAAGTGTAATTATTGATAAAAACGGATGTATTATATACAATTGTGTAATAAATAAGTTGATGTAATACATAGGAAATATAATACCATAGGATTGTAATATAACACTAGTATGTATTACATATAATTAGCTATATAACTATTTGTTTTGATTATAATAGAGTGTGGTAAAACAGTTTGTAGATTATGCGTAATTGCATATGTGTTTATTTTTGTAAAGTTGTTGATTTGTCTATTATCAACAATCAAACGAAAATAATATAGAATGCTCACTTTTCTTGGCTTTGTCTTTAGAGAGAATGTACCACAAAGTAAACTAGAGCTACAACTATAGTTACCGAAAATCGAAAATTTTTTACTGAATTCTATCATAAAGTCTTTGTTTGCCAAACTTTAGAATAACGTTTTCAAAACTACATACCAAATGATTTTTTCAAGCGTAGATACATATGATGATTATTCGATACTCTGAAATTCATTTTGGTGAAAGTTTAAGTGTGCACCACTGCACCACTTAATAACATTAAGGTTGTGTTTGAGAATAAATATTTATTTTAAATTATAAAATATTAATTATAAAATCATAAATAAAGAATTTGAAAATAATAATTTTAAAACAATACTGAAATTGACTCAAATTTAAATTTATTTTTTTTAATAATTTATTAAATATTATATTTGAGTAAATTCTATAGTACTTCAACATAAATGCTCAATCATATCAACATTACACTTTTTTATTTAATTTAAATAAAAAAATATTACTCACCCTTTTTATTTAGTGAGGAAGCAATCCGTTCTAGGACATGCTAATGCTATGACCCAAGAGAGATCGTACTCCCTTTATTATATTCCTTTCCTTTTATAGTGGAAATTAAAGAACATAATTGCCTAATTAATATAATTATTAGTATATAAGCTTTTTGTTTTAAGGTTGTTTCACGGATAGAGAGTCTTTTACAAGCGTATCTCGTCAAAAAATGCTCCTCTTAAACTCCTACTCATCTATCCCTCAAATTTACTACTAAAAGTGAAATTTAAGAATAAAAATATTACTTAAAAGTAGGGGAATAGAAGTATACTTGTAAAGCAAAAGAAAGATGACTCAAGAACCTTCCACTTGTTTCATAGTTGCCATCTCATAATGAAATATTATTAAAAAAAAAAAAAACTTAAATTAGATAGGAATAAATAGAAAAGCTTGAACATAAAAAGAAAGACAAAAACCCACCGTTTGTTTAATTTGTATTTGTTTTCCTCTTTATTTGGTTGTGATTAGTAAAGCTTAAAGAATTAAGCACAAAAAAATGGCACAAGGAAAGGTAGGAAGAGTATTGATGTTGCCCGTATTAGTAGTTGATTTGGTTGTGTACCTCATAATTTTGGGTCTTGCTTCTTGGTCTCTCAATAAGTACATCGATGGCCAACAAAATAACCCTCGTAAGTTCAACTTCTTCATCATATTTTATTTTCAAATTAAATTTAATATATTGAAATGAATTTTATAAAATATTTATAAATATAAAATATTTTGATGAATTGTATTATATTATTTTCCATATAATGAAAGTCTAATTATAAAATTACAATTTTTAATTATTACTTGACATTATATTTTTAAAGGGTAATAATTGGACTGCATTTTATGAGCTAAATGAGATCGTTAAATGATAATAAGTATGACTATTAAATTTATAAAAACTATTTCTTTATTATTACACTTAATTTTCCATTATTATTTCTATTATTTAATAATGATTTTCAAACGGACTATAAATATTTTAAAATCATGTGTAAAAGTAATAATAAAACAAATAAAATATATAGTACGAGACTAATATTAAAGGTGGGGGCAATGACAAAGAGAGTACATAGATAAACGCATGATAATTTATGAGGTTATATTATTTTTCAAATTATTTTACGTAGATAAACGCATGATAATTTGTGAGGTTATATTAATTTTCAAATTATTTTACGTAGATAAACGCATGATAATTTATGAGGTTATATTATTTTTTAAATTACTTTTAATTTTTAAAGGTTGTAAAATAAGTAGTCAAGTAAAATTATTATTGTAGCCATTAAGTAATCAATTCAATTAAAATGTTATTTTATATTTAATAGAGTTGAGTGAGATTTGAGCATGTAACCTTTTATTACGTTGACTTTTAATATATTGTTAAGGAATCAATTCAATTACAAAATTAAAAACTTAAATTGATAGTTAAGAACTCAGAATATGTTATATACTCTGATAGCATCATCCCATCGAATATGGAAATTCTATGGGTCATATGAGGTATTTGGCAAATGACTGATAACTAGTAGCTGATAGCTAATTATAGTGGCTGATGCAAATAAAAATTGCTCTTTCAATGCAGTTTTGGGTGGAAATGCAGCCACAAGTTACATGCTTATTTTTGCTCTTTTAGCCGGAACAACCGGGATTGCATCGGTGTTAGCGGGTTTCGCTCACTACCGAGCATGGTCAACAGCCAGCATGGCTGCCTCCGCCTCCGTGGCTGCCATATCATGGGCCCTTACTGGGCTGGCATTTGGACTGGCCTGGAAGGAGGTCAGGCTAGGTGGTCATAGAGGGAAACGCTTAACAACACTTGAAGTATTTATCATAATTTCAGCTTTGATCCACTTGTTGTACATAATGCTCCTGCATGCTGGTTCATTTAATCACATATATGGGCCTTACTATACCCAACATGGTCATGAAGGCCCAATATCGGAGGCCCAAAAGGCTTCAAGCAGTGAAACTCATGCTAATGCTTGATTGATCAAATTGGTATACATTATATATATCATGGTTTTACAAATAATTAATTTAGCACAAACTCTCTAAGACGGTGTCATGATAAATCATTTTTATTGGATTGTTTCAATGTACATTTACTGTCTTAATGTGATCACTTATAATTTTAAAGTGATATCTTACAGTAAAAGTGATAATTTATAACCTTAAAGTGACCAATTAGAAAAATAGACTAATTATAAACTTGATTTATAGTGAAATGGTCTCATATAAGACTTATTGTTTTACTTAATGACATGTAAATGTAATTAAAACAATTTAATGTTTTAATGTGAAGTGAAAGTAATATTTATTTTGGTAAAAGAAAATAACTTAAACACTATTTGATTTTGTTTCTATATGTTGAACGATAATTTAAGTTTCAATCTGATTTAATATGTGGAAATTTATTTTCAAATTGCGTATTTATGCATTAGTATTAGGTCACTTTTTCTTTCATCTAGAAACTAATTTTTTTAGGAATCACAATAATTTATGTTTTCTTTTTAAGTATACTAATACATGTTAAATTGTTTCTCTATAATTGAATATTTTGATGTTATTAATGATGCTCGGATATGTATAGTTTAATCAGGGACGGGCTTATACATGTATGTGTCATTGCTTGGACGAGCTGCATTATGCTCGAACTAGAGATCAAACTATTTGAATTCTTTTGAAAATGCATTTATTGTTTTCATTTGAAAAATTGCTTGTTTATTTGAGCACGACGAGTTAGTAATCTTTCACTTTATCAATGTATTTACTCAGCCGATCACATATCACATTTAAAAAAAAGAATTATAAGTATCCAAAGTCTTTGTTTAACATCATTGTGCAATCAATTGAGAGGGTTACGTCATCAATAATTTTTATTGTTTCAAAAATTTCTTTCCATTTAGGATGAAAGTTAGCCAATTAATCACATCACTATAATAAAAGAGCTTCCAATAGCATAGTCCAAATTGAGATCATAATGTTCAAAGCACCAACCCCAATAATGTCGATAATACACTAGTGGAAAAAATCGTATTTGCTGCTTATCATTTGCTACGGTTTTTGTATATACGCAGCAATAAATAGGAAAAAGATTAAGAAAAAAAAAACCATTAATTGCTGCGGTTTTAGGGTGTGACCGCAGCAAATACTCAGTAGCACACTTAATTGCTGCAGTTTTACAACTGACCGCAGCAAATAGCTCTTTCAATTGCTGCGATTTTTCAACTAACCTCAGCAAATATTCTTTTGCTTCACTCAATTGCTGCGGTTTTCTTCCTTGCCCGCAGCATTTGCTTCTTCTCAAACCCACCATTTTATAACGTTAAAACATATACATTATGTTTCATTGTTCATAATACGACTGTTGCACTACTCTTTCAAAACATATACATACTGCGGTTATTTCTTGTCTCAATCCCTCTTCTTTATCATCTTTGTTCTTGTTCTTCTTCATCATTCTTGCTCTTCTTATTGCTCTTATTCATCATCTACTTCTTGAAACTGCTCTTCTTAAACCCACGAAACATACATAATGTACACATTGTTGTTGCTCTTCTTAAACCCACGAAATTTGGGCTTAGTTCTTGCTCTTCTTCAAGGTATAATTTTTTAAAGCTTAGTTCTCAAACCCATTATTGTTCAAGCTTCATTAATTGTGTAAGTTTTAGGGCGCTTAGTTTTTTTTATACTAATTTTTTTTTTTCATTGTATAGGTTATACACTAACTTAGAAAAAACCCACGAAAATTCAAGGTATTTTTTTCATTTTGATTTTTTAAAGTAGGTTTAAATTTGTCATACTTTATATATGAATGTGTATGTTGTTGTTGCTTTTAAGTTTTAAATTTATCATATATATCATGTTTTGTTATATTTTTAAGTAATTTCTTCATTTTATTCATGAATGTGTATGTAGTTGTGGTTTTTAAGTTTTAAATTTATCATAATTTTTTTTATAGTTTGTAAATTAGGTTTAATTAGGTTTGTTTATGGTTAAATGAATGAGTTGTTGATATGAACGTTAATTAGTTGTCCAAGTTTATGAATGTGATTTTATTTTTATTGTTTTTATATGTTGTTAATATATATGAATATTAATTATGGTTAGTACAATAAACATCATTTGGACAGTTTAAAAAACATTGTTTTATTATTTGGGTTAATTAGGGTTAAATGAATGATTATTACTTAATTTTGTGGTTAGTTAGAGTTCGTTAAGTATATATGTTAAAAGTTGTGTATTAATTTTGTTTTGAATTAATTAATCACACTAATTAGGATGACAAAAGATCGTTCTTGGATGTATGGAAGCATTGAATCGTCGGAATTTATTGATGGCGTATTAAAATTTTGTAGTATTGCGGTTGAACATCAAGTTAGGACGGGGGGAGTTGGGTTTTATTGCCCATGTGTCAGTTGTGGCAATTTATCAAAGGTAGATAGTGTTGATATCCTTAGGAAGCACATACTTCAACGTGGTTTTAGGCCTCAATATCATGTTTGGGTTTGGCATGGTGAGGAGGGAGTTTACATAGAGAAAAGTGTTGTTGAGGACGTCAATAATGTGGCCGATGTCAATGAGGATGTAGTACATCATGTTGATGGGTATGAGACAGATGAAGAGAATGTCGATGAGGATGTGGATCGTGTTGATGAGATGATGGAGGGAGTCGAGGATGAGTTAGGAAAACGTCCTCGTGTTTTTGACTTGAAAATTATAGTCATATGCTAGAAATTACGTGTTAAGTTGCGATTTTAACGGTTTTTAAGCGTTTTTGCCACTTTTGAGCATAAAGTAGCTCAAACTTGGTTTGTTTTGCACGAAACTTGGCACACAACACTATTTGGTATATATTATTGTGTTAAAGTGGTTAGAATTGAAAATCATAGTCATATGCTAGAAATTACGTATTAAGTTGCGATTTTATGCGTTTTTAAGCTTTTTAATTGGCACTAACATTTACTTTATCTTAGTGCTTTCAACAACATTCTACTTCCATTGATTGCGACTACTACACGCTGAAGTACATGGACGATATTATAAAATCCGTGAAGGATTTTGAAGTCGAAAATATAGATGCCGTAAGTATTTGTTACATTCTTAAATTATTATTATTGGTAAAATCTAATGTTTATTAATCTTTTAATTTTATATTATATTAAAGGTTTTATACGACATTTTAAGGGAAACACGCCCTCTGAGAAGTGGAGAGATGTGCGAATTAAAAGACAAGATTGCCGCGTATCTTGCTAATTATTGTCCTTGATAAATTGTAATTAGTATAGATTTTTTAGAACTTTAATGTATATTATATATATGTGTACGTACATAATATTATATTATATATATGATCGAGAGTTTATTATTACAAAGAGATTATTGGTGATTATTTGTGATTATCATTGGATTATTATTGGATTAATCATTGTTATTACATTGTACATTATTATTGGATTATTATTAGTATAAAACGAAAAAAGAAAAAAAATACCAAGTATTTGCTGCGGTCAACACAAAACCGCAGCAAATAAAGAGGAGTATTTGCTGCGGTTTTGGGGTTGACCGCAGCAAATACTCCTCTTTATTTGCTGCAGTTTTGTGTTGACCGCAGCAAATAATGCCTTTTTTTGCTGCTGTTTTTAACCGCAGCATTGCAGCATTTAAAGTAGGCCATTTGCTGCTATCACTATTGCTTGGGGCCAAAACCGCAGCAAATAAGGTTTTTTCCACTAATGATATATGGAATTTCTTGTCAGACGATTGTAGTCTTAAGATATATACTAAATTTTATCGTATGAATCATAATAATATATTGAAAGAGAATGGCTCAAACTTAACAATGATAGAACTAATGAGTAGAAGTTGAGTGAAAAACAGAAAATAAACTCGAGACAATCAAACAAGCAACATAATGTGTTTATGAGGTATCAATGGATACCTCCTCCTCAAATAAAGTATCTTATCATTAATATAATCCCAATTACATTAATAACTCAACTTACAATAGTTAAGAGCTCACCCTTAACCCATAAAGGTTTCACCTTTAATGGTGAAACTCCACAAATGGCACTAATACAAAGAAAACACTCTAATGGTCAATGCCCTAACTTCTGTAATGTATTTGCCTCTCTTCTTTCTTCTAGTAATGTTCTAAGGCTCTCTTATATAGCCTAGCACATATTAGAAGCCCTAGGATCAATGGCTTAAAGCCCAAACATTTCCGCAACAAAAACAGAATACGCATACTAACGATGAGCTGCACGTTGCTTGACCCGAGCAGCTCTGCTCGACATGGCTCTTTAGGAGCCTTCTGCGCCCGCTCGTGTGCTGCCTCAAACGAGCCACGTTCTCCTTGGTCCCTTGACTTGATCGCGCACCTATCAAGGCCTCTTCGGGGCACCTTCTTGCATTTATCAAGGCTCACAACATCTTATGCAATTGCTTGAATGATCAAGCCATCACCAACTACATGAGATTTGTGGCTTGTCACAACATATATTGTTTTGTGTTTTAATAAGATTACTATACCATGTAACTTACATGTAAAGTATATTTTTCTTTCGTTTTTACTTTGTATTACATTTTTTTTTCTCTTTTAAGTAATTTTGTACTACATTTTTTCTCTTTAAGTAATTTTGTACTACATTAAATTATTTGGATAATGCTTAAGAAAGGAATAAAAAAGAAAAGGACGAAAAGAGTAGCAATTTATGAGCTATAATTTTCTTATAAAATTATTCTCATTAAAGAAATAATTTTCTAATTAAATTTCAAAAGTTAATCTATATTCAATTATATCCCTTTCATTTTCCTCATCACATTCCATATTGCAATTTGCAAATGATAATTTTGAGCTAATTACCTAATTAATTTCTTTTCAAGTTTCAACATCAATTGATTGTTTTTGCATTATTTAAAGACAAATACGACTATTCCACTATAATCATGATGTTAAGATTAAGTATTTAGTGAATGTCTAAGAATAAAATGGTGTAATGGACTTATTAATGATAAATGATGGATGGGATTTTATTAATAATTACTCGTAATTATAGTGAAGGTTCATTAATTAACATCACGAAGCTTAACAAAAATTAAAGATAAATGACTTTGTGGGTAAGATGAGATTTGATTCCAATTTCCAATGATCTTGTGCAAAAACGCAAAACTTGCTCCAAATTAAACAAAATCCGATTCTCTTAAGATAAATTTTACTCTTGCTAAATCTAACTCAAATATGTTGATAGTATGAAACAATTTAATTTTAACCAATTCATTAAATGAACATATACTTACACTAATGACAATTTTTGAAGATAATTATAATTATAATATGTTATACTTGTAAGAGGAAATGTCATTGTCAATAGTAAATTTACAATCTCAGAAAAAATATTCTGTACACCTTAATTTAAAAAATAGTTACAATAGAGTGGATCAAATCAAAGACATAGAAATTAAAATGCGAAACTATGATTTAAAATAAAATAATAACTCGAAAAAAATATAATAGTTGATTTTTCCAACATCTTCGTAACTAACTTAAATAGCTGGTTTATCGGTCAATAATTTCGTCCCTAACCATTTACCAGCTATTATAAGTGTCCACAACTCACATAGTACTAGCTAGTATGTCACTCACTTGTGTCTTTGCTTCAACTTTCAAACCAAACGTGTTATTATATAGTTGGGAACTTGGTGTCCTATAAAGAATTTGATTAAATTCCTAGGCACATGCAGGATGTTTTGCATTTAGCAGACAAGTATTTTAATTTTTGTGGCTCTTCTTATTGATCATATTCTTTTTCTTAAAACGTGTAACACCAAAAGTCGAAAACCATATCGCATCGTACAAAACACATCATGAGTACTTGTTATATTTACTTTTTACGTAATTAGATAAATTAATTTCTGCAATTTAAATCATTTTGAGCTGAGACATATTTTGATCGTACTCTTCTTTATGAGTGTGAGTTGTCGTTTTTTTTTTCTCTTTAAATCTTAATCATAGTTTTTCTATGAACAAAATACACTGGGTATGATGATGATGAAGATGATGGTTTTGATTACTTAAATCTTGAGTTATGCATGATAAATTAAAGACAATATTATATAAGTTTGTTGATTAGACGATTTAAATAAAATCTCACTTCACTATATTCTTTTACCCTTTGATGGTACTATATAAATAAGCTTTATGTTATACATTATACTAAAAAGTTTGGAAATTTTCAAATGTCACAACTAAGGAGAGTCTACAAAATGAAACTCTTTTATTGGTTAAAAAAAATACATGACATTTGATCTTGATCATTATCTCTACCAATAAAGTATCTTTGACTAGCATTTATTTTTTAAACTGAGTAAATTAGAGAATATAATATAGGAAAAATTGTTGTGAATAAACCAACTTATTTTCTTTTACATGTCAATAATCCCACCTTTTGAAAAAATTTTAATAATCCCACTTTTGTTTTCACTTTGTTGCCAATAGACCATTCAAAAAAATGACCTATTATATCAGGTTATCACTCATCTTCTTCCTTCTTTATAATAATCCAATTTATTTTACATTACCTGTCAGTAATCCCACCTTTAGAATTTTGTTCAATAATCCCACCTTTAAAATTTTGTTCAACAATCCAACCTTTGCTTTTTGTTTGTTGCCACCATTCAAAAAGCTAAATGAAATTGTTATTATTTCCCAAGTTTATGAAACTGATCATTGCATAAGTAGTACTCCCTCTAATTTAGCACTAACATCCCATTTCTATATTAGGTCAGTTCACCATTAATGTCTCATTTCCTATTTTAGCAATGATTTTTTTCCATTTTACCCTTACTAAAGTAAATAAATAACCCTTACTTTATCTAATTACATCTATTAGTGGTCCCCAATGCATTTCTTGATATCCGTGCAAAACCAATATGGGACTTTAGTGGTGAATAAGAGGGAGTAATAGTCTTTACATACATTATCCCATCAACCAGGGGTGTTTAAAAATCTGACCCGCTTGATCCGATTCGCTGACCCACATCCTAAATGGCGGATCAATTTTTTTAAAAAATAATATAATTCGGATCTTGGTACCCGACCTGCTTTAACCGGGTTGGGTCATGGGCCACAAAATATATTGAGTCGGGTACCCCCTACCCGTTATATATTATCTTTATCAAGTTGAAATTTACATGTTAAAATTTTATAATAAATATAATTATAAAAAATTAATAATAGTCGTAAGTTTTTAAATTCCCTTCAAAGTAAAATTCCTCTTTAAATCAGTGGCAAAAAGTAAAATTGAGTATTTTAAAAATTGTGAAATTTTTAATAATAATTGAAGAGAAAATATATTAAAGAAATTAAAAGAGACTTAACATGTATGGATAAAATATGTTGGATTATTATAAAGTAGTTGCAAAGAGAAATTGAATATTTAGCTTTTTGAAGGGTCCATTGACAACAAAACGAAAACAAAGGTTGAATTACTAAAAAAATTATAAAGGAGGGATTATTGGCAGGTAATGGGAAATAAGTTGGATTATTATAAAGAAAGAGAACATGAGAGGAAATCTAATATAACAGTTCATTTTCTAAAGGGTCCATTGGCAACAAATTGAAAGCAAAAGTTGGATTATTAAAAAAATTTCAAAAGGTGAAATTATTGACAAGTAATTGAAAATAGGTTGGATTATTCACAATAATTTTTACTGTAATATATCACATAATATATATTGTTGACTATTTCCAAAATTTCATAGTTAATTTATACATAAAACTGTCAAATTTAAATATTTTTAATACATAATATCTCTGACTTTATTTTATTTTTTTAATATTTCCATTCAATAGTGTTTTTAGCATCAAGCCAGTACTATATATATGTTGCATTATTGCTCTATTTTCTGAGCTTTTATAATATCCTATCAATTATAATATTTAAATCCCTTATTTTTGATATTGCTAATTTATACACTTATTAAATATCATGAAGGAAGGGGAATATCAAACACCTACTGGTGAATTTACTACTGGCCTTTGTGATTGTTGCACTGATTGTTCAGGCTGTAAGCATTGCTTAATTATAATGTCATTACAATCACTATTTTTATTTTCTCATATTGTTTTTGCATAGACTTTACTTTATATATGTTTTATGTTAGACTAATATGATATATTGATATTTTCTTTTTGAAAAAATGATTTTAAAATTCACAAATTTAGGCAAATTTATTTAATTATAAATTCCAACTTTAGAGATATCTTATTTTAAAACATCTATTTTATTGATCATGGTCACTATAAAAGCTAAAAAAAATTAAATACATAATATTATTTTATTAGTCTATGTAAAATTTCCTTTCTAAATTTTTAAAAAGTTTAACTTTGAGATTTTTAAAATAAGAACCCTCCAATAGTTAAGATTAATAAATAATATCTCAAAATTAATATTGTTAGAATTGAAATACCCAATGTTAGGATTTTTAATTAAAATTTTTTCATATAGCATTGATTTTTGTAATGCCAATTCTTATAAAATATTTTTATCAATAGATACTTTGATATCCGAAGCAATTTATGTTGAAAGTTAGTGTAGGAAAATCGAATAATGATTAGAATATTTGACGCAAATTATATTTTACAAAAAAATCATTTTAAAATGGAGTTTTGGAGAATTTACGAGTTATAAATTTTAATTGTTTAAAAACATACCTTGAAATGACAAGAAATATTTTTATATTGTAGAAATTCCAAAATAAATTATTATATTTTCAAATTTATAATATAAAAAAAATCTAATATAATAATAATTTAACAAGAAAAGGTAAAAGGTAAAAGGTAAAATGCTATAAAATTGTCGTATATAATGCTATAAAATTGATTTTGGCTTTCATAATTGTATGATAATAATAATAATGCTATAAAATGACAAACCAAAATTGTTGTAGGTTGCCTTACATTTTGTTGCCCCTGCGTTTCCTTTGGCCGGATGGCAGAAATCCTCGATCAAGGCTCAGTATGTAAGTTTACAAAGACACACTTAGCGTGACATGAGTTTCTGAATGTATTTAATATACTAAATCGCTTAATATTAAATTACCTAATATATATATATATATATATATATATATATATATATATATATATATATATATATATATATATATATATATATATATATATATATATATATATATATATATATATATATTAAGTGTTTAAAAATACAAAATTATTGGCAAATTTTACCTTGAAATTAATTGCTTTAGGCAAATTTTCACTAAATGATTTGTAGAATAATTGTTTTATCAAAAAACCACTTTATATAGTCAATTTTGTTTCAAATTATTAGTATTCTAATAATATTTATTATGAAAATTGACCTGGATGTTATCAAAATTATAACACCTTGGAGCAAAACTCATTATTTGTTCAAAAATATTTATAAAGGGATTGTATAATTAACAATTGATTATTAGTTATTGACCGACTCAATTGAGTTATTAGACTAGCTAGTAGGAAGTTTTGACTGTTTTTGGTAGTTGTTTTGCTAGTTATATGAAGTATATAAACTAACCAACTGTTAAGAAGATAGAAGTATATGTTTAGTAACATTAGTTGTTTAATTATTGACTATTTGATAGATTAATAAGCTAAAAGTCAACTAAAAAATTGGTCAAAAAGCTACTAGTTAAACACCACAAAATTATGGGCATCACAAATTGTTGTCGGAGACGGTATCTCCGAGAGACACATTATATATGGGCTAAATAGCCCAATTAATACAAATTAAAGAAAAAATAAGAATATGGGCTTTTTGTTTTGACGTAGTCTCTTTGAGAGATGATCTCTCACAAGAATAGCTGATATAGAATAGTACGATTACGTCCAATGACAGATATTCAGTATGGCTGATGAGCTTGGCCGTCTGAAAATTTTTGGGTCATTTTATAAAATCAAAATATTTTCTAATAGTGATTAAGACCATAGTATTAATCAAGAGGTTGAGAGTTGAAATTTTAGCCTCCGGTATATTTGTATTTCAATAATAACTTTAAGCCCTTCTAACTTCCGTTCGAAGACCTGCCACTAATTATTAATATATTTTGGATGAGCCAGCATGTTGTACAGCTGGAACATTTTATTTAATACTTGCAACATTTGTTGGGTTCCACTGGTTATACACATGCACATACCGCGCAAAGATGAAGGCCTTATTTGGGTTTCCAAAGAGCACTTGCGATGATTGTTGCGCCCATTTCTTTTGTCATTGTTGTGCCTTGGCTCAAGAGTACCGTGAGCTTAAGCACCGTGGCTACCACCCTTCTCTTGGTAACTACTACTCTATCCTCCAAATATACATCTATCTCTCTCCATACATACTACCTCCGTTCTATAGTACTTGCACTATTTCAGTTTGGCATACGCATAAATAATTGGTTAAAAACAAAATAGTGCTCCTTTAGATTCACCATATGCATCTCATTTAACTTGACATTTTTGCTAATGTACCATTTTAACCATTAATATCTTTAATTGTACATAATTAAAAATTATAATAAGTTGATATTAAGACGAATCAAACAAGATTTCAAATGACTATTTCATAACTTATAGATTAAACCCTGTTTAGTTCACCTGATTTTTACTTATCAAACCCGATTTTTTATTGCAACAAATTTTTACTAATTGAAACAGATTTTAATAAATTGTAACCATTTTTTTAGTTATAAATTATAACTGAGTTTTACTGAATAAAATCGATTATTACTTGTTGTAACTGAGTTTTGATGATTAAAACCGATTTCTACTGATCAAAACTTATTCTTACTGATTACTTATTGTTTTTAAGGTGAACTAATCAAGGCATAAGAATACAATACATCTTAACGTGATTGATGAATAGTGTCAAAAGTCAAATAAGTCACTTAAACTGAATAAGTGGGAGCATTTTTTTCCCTTAAATAACAACAAAAGTGTAAAAATTAATGACCTATAAAGTAAGAATAAAGTATATAGAATAAAGTAGAAGTAAAAAGACAATTTATAAATTACTTTATGACATATATAGTAATAAAATGTAACCAGTAATAAAAAAAATGTAATCAGTATAATACAACCGCGGAAGTCAAAAACAATAACTTAAATTGATCATGCTCAAACCATCAGGTCAGAGCCTGATTTTATAATATGTAGCCTTCTTTACAAAAAAAAAAAAAAAAAAAAAAAAAAAAAAAGAAAAGAAAGAAAAAAGATCATACTCGTTTTTTGATATGCTTACTAAGTTAATCATTACTAGGATGGAAAGGTAACATGGAGAAACAAAGGCCTACATCAACTGTGCCTCCTCAAGAGCCTGGTGGCATGATTCGATAGATATCAATTTTCTAATTTCTGTGTAATGGAAAATCAATTATGAGATTAAATTGTTTGATAATATATAATATTAACAATATTATATATTTTTCTTTATATAGGATTATTTAAATTGTGTGGATGATATTAAATAAGAGTTGAAATGTACTTTTATGAATAAGAATATAAAAAAGTAGTGGGAATATTTTCATAAAAAAAATTATAGCAAAATAAAATAGACAAACATTTCTTTAGTGATGTATGTATGTACATCATATTTTTTCTTTTGTGATGTTTGTTGATTTTTATTTTATTTGTGTTCCAATAATCAATTTATCGACCGTCTATAAATGATTTTGTAAAATAATTATTGTAATTAGCCTAACAAGATACTCTTTTTGCTATTTTTTATTTTGCTACATTTATCTTATTTTGGATTGTCCTTTAAATTTTACATTTGGTGTTGTTTTATACTTCTATTACTTATATTTGAATAACGACATTTCTTTAGATATCTTTCCAACATATTTTCTTTAAATATTGTTATAGTTGGATTAATTGAGTAGTTGAAGATTTAACTTTCCAACCTTATATTAAAGTTTCGATTTTCATCACATACAAAAGTCAATTTTCTCTTCAATTCTTTCTTCTTTTTAGTGTTGTTTCTGACAATTTTGAGCCCTAGGTGAAAAATTAAAAAAAAAATTCTTAGTCATGCGCTCAACTAAGAATCCTAATACTGTAAGTTTAATTCATGCTAAATGCTACTTCTGCAAATACTAATTTAATTATAAGGATTAACTCAATTTAGGCCCCTTCATAAGCTCGACCTTAGGTGATTACACCTCAAAACTACGCTCAGAAACGGCTCTCCAGCTCTCTTCTCATGTGTATAGAGTTCTTACAATTACAATTTCTAATTTCCATGGACTTAACCTTGTTTCCAACAAACTAACACATAAATCCTAATCCATCAATTAATAATTTAATCTATAAATTAGATTTGCCAGCTCTTTGATTTTTAAAATTTTTAAAACCAGTCAACCCACAACTTACAGCTATACTCAATCTGTCTAGCTTAATTTGTTTCATTTTCTTTGTTAGTCTATCACATTGAATTCGCTTAATTTTTATTTTTGGATATAACTCTAGCATCTTTATAGTCGATATTTTTTTCTCTTAATATTCCACTATTTAATTAGCCCATGATACACAATTTTTTAATATATGTGTCATTAAACAACTAAGTCAACCATGATCATTGAAGAACTTACCCCTATGGCCCTACTTATGGCTTTTCCAATGCTCTAGGTTTGAACAAAAAAACACACATGAAAACTAAAGAAAAAGGAGAAATTAAGGTGATCAAATGGCAAGGTTACTAGGTTTTGTGAATGATCATGAACATGTTCCATACTTCCATGGTATGATTGGAAGCATGGATTGTATGTTGGCGTTAATTCGTTTGGTGTTTTTGTCAATTTCAATCATTTCTATGTTTATATTTGGATGTGTTGATCATCTCAAACCACCAAAACGTTGGCATGGTCGTGGTGGCGGTAGTGGTGGCGGCGGCAGCAATTGTGGTGGTGGAGGGTGTGGGGGCGGAGGTGGTGGTGATTAAATGAAACTACCATTCCCATGTATTCATCTTTTTGAAATCAATTGTTGTATTGTGTTTGTTGATTTGTGTTATCTCCTAGTGTATTAAGCATTGACTTGCATTGGTGTATGATTGTATTTCTTTTAAAAAATACTAAATAAAAATTGATTTTCATTTTAATGTTTTTACATTTTTTATACGGGTTACGGGTACGTCGTTTATTTTCATTGCCTGAAACCTTTTTGATTTTTTTTAGTCATATTTTCACCCTCCTAAATATTGATTATAAATTTTATGAGCGAAATATAAATGACAATCATGATGACATTTTTTCATATGGAAACACATGAGTCTATGACTTGCTTTATGGAGCTAGTAGGGTAGATTGAAGGTGATCACAAATGGTTCAAATGTACAACCTGCACCGAGCTTGAAAGCCCAAACATTGGCCCATCAATTAAGCCACGAAGCATTAATTGGCTCAATCGGCCCAAAAGGCCCAAATCTAAGGCTGCTGAATTCACATCCAATATGGATAGTCTCCTAATTGTTTTCACAAATTCTTAAATGAAACGGTCTTATGGTGAGATTTTCTCTATTAGGCTGATCAGTTAGAGTAATAAACTTATTATATGGATCCGTCTCATACAAAACGAGCTTATTTATGTCCCTAACACTTTGCAACGGTTGCTTTTTGGCACTGCTTATAAATTGATCTGATTTGTATTTTATTCTTAATCTATAAGTTAAAACATAGTCAAGTTAAATTAATTTGATTCGTGTTGTGCAGATTTTATTAATATTAATTTTTTATAATTATTTATTGTATATAGTTAAATATATTAATCATGAATAAGTATATCGGATAGTGTGAATAGTAAATGTAGCAAAATTTTTGGAGTATAATCAATGTAATTTTGAATTATTTTAAACTGTAAATTGTTTAAAAATTATTTAAAAATTATATAATAGCATTAAACTAAAAAATTCATCACAAAATATATTTTTAAATAAAAGTTTAGAAAGTAAACTTTGTTACTATTATATAATATTAGCATTAAACGTCCTACTTTTCCGTTGATGTATATCTAATATCATCCATGGAATATGTTCATATTATAACATATCATTATTTTGAGTCCATTACTATTTTTCTTAATCATTAATTTGAGTCAATTACTATTTTTCTTTAAGTTTGGTCCAGTCTTGATTGTTTTTAATTTTACCAAGTATCAATTTTCCTGAGTAATGTCTTTCTCTTAAATTTTCACTTAGCTCTCATCTTTTTTATTATACCTAATTAATAATTAAAAACAAAACAGTTGGCACTATTAAATGAAATCATTTTTCACATATACTCGTTTTGCCCCTCTCAGTTAGGAATTTTTTTATTTTAGTTTATTCTACTGATTATTCACTTTTATTTTTTTTGTCAATGGTCACAATCTCCTCTTTTAATCTCGTGACCCACATTTTTTTTTTCTTTATTTAATCACTTACTTTTATCATTTACTTTATTTATTCTTATTTTTCAATTTTATTTTCTTTTTCATTATTTTTATTCAAAAAATAAATAATACAGAGTGAATTGTATACTTATATGCATTGAACATTCCTAAAAATTAGTACTACTTTGACTGAGCTAGCTAGGCCTTGTTTGGAAGTAGTATTACACCATAACTAAAAAGACAGTCTGATATTTTAGTTATAAATTCACAATTTATACATTATATTATGGACATAAATTTTTAAAGATTGTTGTTATTATCATTTCAAATACCAAATCAATCCTTCAGGTTAAAAAATAGAAGTACTTTTTTTTTTTTTGGTAAAGAAACATTCCACTTTATAGAAGTCTAATCCAATGAAATCGCTTATCATTCTTAAATAAAAATTTAAAGCAAAAAAATTTAAACATTAAAATATTATAATTGCTATTGATAAAAATATATTATGAGAGAAAATAGCAATTTCAAAGGAATATCTAGCCGCTACAACATAATACACTTTTAGTGGGATATATTTAGTGATATATAATTTAAATGTCACTATTTTAAATTTCTAACGGTATATATAGTGGCTTTAATGATATTTATTGGACACTTTAACGGGAAAATAAAAAAAAGCATACTAAAAATTTTCAAAACATTGGATCTAGTGATATTTCTAAAAATAAAAACTAACAATTATAACACCAAAAGTATAAATTAATGACATATTTTTCAATATCACTAAATATATGTCACAAAAGTTAATTTTTTTTGTAGCGAGCGTATAGTATAGATTTTTTGAACTAACACATCAAAATAACCATCTAATAATTAAAAAAAATATTCTCCTATATATATCAAATTTAATACGTGTCCCTCAAATTAATATTACAATATATGATAAATATGAGTATTAAATTTATTTGCTTGGTAAGTACTCTAAGAATTAGCTAAACCTAGACAAATTCTCCATAGAAAAATCAACACTTAATTAAAATTATTATATTATATAATTCTAAGTTACTCTTCTATATAAATGCTATTTATCAGGATACTTGAATATTGGAACTTAATTAAGTCTTTGGATTAATATCACATTGTATCATTATATAATTATTCTTACCTAATTATATTGTTAATTAAGTAGTTTAATTTAATTAATCAATTATGAAGCCACAACCTGCAATGGGAATTCCAATGGGTGAGCCAAACCCACCTCCATATGTTGCCCCAACACAAGTCGCTCCTGCAGGGTTTTCTACTGGTCTTTATGATTGTTCCAATGATGTTCCTCTTTATAAGTCTACTTTTAATCTTTTTATTATAAATCTTAATTGTAAAGTAAATATTATTTATTAAAAAAGTATTAGGTTTGATTTTAAAAATTATTGTTATTAGAATTTTAATTATTACTCTCTGATTTATAATGTTTTTTTCATTTACTTTTTTTGCGGATCATAATGCTGAATTTAAAATCAAATAGTTGTAATTGAGAGTTTTTAAAAATTCTAAAGTTGGTATTTAAAAAGTATATATTGAGACGAATCTAACAAGATCCCATATAAATATGTTTTTTTCTTATAAATCGATAAAAATTGTAGTCAAAGTTTGACACTAAAATTCGTAAATTTTATTTGAGAAAAATATATGAAAATGAAGAGAGTATCTTTTAATGGTCATGCATTTGGATTATGTGTAAGCATATGTCAAAAAATTAATTGAACTAAAATAAAAATTTAAGGTGATGGTTATAACTCTAAAATATTTAATTAAATTTAGAACTTTAGTCTAAAGAAGACCAATAAATAAATAAATAAATAAATAAATAAATATATATATATATATATATATATATATATATATATATATATATATATATATATATATATATATATATATATATATATATATATATATATATATATATATAGCTGAGTCTTTAATTTATTATCGATTTCCTTTTTCTTTTATCATAATTACAATTATTATAAATTAATTTGTAACTTTACAACAATAAGTATTTAACAATTTATTTGCTATTATGATTAATATGTACTCCCTCTATTTTTTTTTTGTTTTTTCACTTTAAGTTTTTCCACTTTATGAGAAATAAGTTTAAATTTGATTTTTGAAGTATATATTCAAAACAAAATATATTCATGTGAGATCTTGTTAGATTCATTTTGATGCAAAATATTTTATTATATAATTTTTATAATTATTTATTATGCGTACTATGAGATATCGAAGTTTAAATTTACATTAAAATACGTAAAAAAATAAAGTGAACAAACAAAAGGAAACTGAGGGAGTAATTAATAATAAATTTGAAAATGATGTAGATTTCTTGACTTGCTAGTGCCCATGCATCACCTTCGGACGCATAGCAGAAATTGTTGATAAAGGTTCATCATGTAAGTATTACTACACATGGTCTATAGTTTTTTTTTTAAAAAAATTACCTTTTAAATTAAATAAATAAGTTGTTAGGTTAAAAAAAATTAATTTACTGTCAAAAAGTGCAATTTCTTTATTTTGATAGAGTATACCAAACTAGGGGAGGTTCTAATGAAATCATTAAAGTGTAAAAATGGTAACAACGAGTTTTGATTATTTTACTGTATTTTTTTCTATTGCTCTTAAATTGATAAATTTGTTATTTGACTTGTAAACAACAAGACTCACATAAGAAAAGAACTAACTGCACAGATCAAATTTAACGAGATTTCATTTTAAAACCAACTTACAATAGAAAAAGTAAATCATTAAACTTATATATGTTAGTCAACTTTGTTCTAATTTTTCAACGTGGAATCACATGGGTTATTTTTAATAATTTTAATTTTAATAAATAATTTGTTTAAAAAAATTTATAAAAATTAATTTTAATACTTAAATAATTGATGGAGGTAGCATGTGGAGTAAGTGGAGCATTATATTCACTAATAATGGTACTCACAACATGTCAATGGATATATATCAAAGATGAAGGCACAATATGGTATGCCTCAAGATGATTGTAAAGATTGTTGTACTCACTTTTGGTGCGAGCCTTGTGCCTTAAGTCAAGAGTATCGCGAGCTTTAACACCGTGGCTTTGATCCTGCCCTAGGTAATATTAACCATTTATTTTTTTTTAGTATTTTTAATATTATTATCATAATTATATTGATTACATGTAGGTTAGAGAGAAGAGAGGACTGGAAAAAAGGGCAGCAAAAATCAAACTTGTGTTTGTCTCAATGGCCTGGGGCTCGTCCCCTTATAATTTTTGCGTTATTACAATAAAATATATGGCTTAGTGGGCCAAGATCCATCACTGATTTCTTTTGAGAAAAGCGATTTATATTCCTACTAAGAAAAGGCTTGATTCTCATTTAACCATTTATTAATCTATTTGAAAAATATTTTTATATTTTGATAATTTTATGATTTTTTACATCCTTATTACTTGGTGTTTTTCTTTAATTATTATGAAATTTCATATGTATGTTATTGAATATTATTAATAATGATAGAATTAGTAATTTTATGAATATTATAGTTTTTGTGTGGATCAAGTCTATACTAGTAATAATATATGGATCATTTTAACTTTATAATTAATCAATTTTCATCAATTATATTGATAAAAATAGGTTTTGTACAACTTTTTAATTATGAATCATAATACTTGAAAATAAAAGATCGTTTAGAAAAGCAAAAATATTATATAAATTACAAAATTGAATGTTGACCAGTTAATTGGCTTGTTGAATTAACTACCAATATTTTTTTTTCTATAACTGCCAAGTCAAATGCATAAGGTATTTATTAATGTCAATGCCTAGTAAAATTACTCATTGATGATTTATTAGAGAAAAGGTGTTTCAACATACAAATACTTAACAATAAATATCTTAAGGCAATTTTCTAATTTTAGCTAAAAATAAGTTTTTCAGCTAATTTAAAAATAATTAAAATCAAATCTTATTTCAGTTACAATAAGTAAGTATCATTTTCACACATAAATTTAAAATTTTATTTTTACCTAACTTTCTCCTTTCCTGACCCATGGTGTTGATTTGTTTTGTTAAATACTTTTTATGTTTACAGGATGGCATGGTAATATGGAGAGACAACAACAAGGAGCCATGATGCCTCCATTAATGCCGGATCGCATGGCCCGATGAGCTTGACATAATACATCACAAAATCTTGTGTGAATTTTCATGTGTATTACACTAAAAATCTTTATAGATATGAGTTGTCGCTGTTCTTCCTTCCTCAGATTTTGACCATAATTTTTTATGAACGGTTTACACCGAATATGATTGATAATTTACACTAAAATATAAGTTCTCGTTTGGTGTTATTATGGTTTTGATGGTGATTGCTAAAATTTGAAGATCATTTTTCTGAACTTTTTTTATTTTGAAGAAATTTAAAATCGGAAATAAAATGTTTGAGTTGACATATTTTTTTAAAATATTTTCTTTTTGTGCGATTATATCTTTAGTGTGAGTGTATGAGCTTGTATATGCTATTCTTGGCCATTAATATAAATAAAATAAATTGCGTTATAATATTCTTTTTTTTCAAAAAAAAAATCTGTCTAGTTCATGGTAAACAAATTTGTTAAAGGCCACTACAAGATGTATGCTCCGTAAATAAATGAGTCTATCAAGTGGTCGTTTTTATAATTTTTGGGTTCTAGGCGAAAAATAAAAAAAGCTTTTATATAAGTAAAGTTTCGGTTATTTTTTCTCTAACTGTGTAATTCAATAGTCATGCGCTTAACTGAGAAACCTAAAACAACAAGTTTGATCCATGCTAGAAGCTACCTATGCAAATACTAATTATTAATTATAAGGATTAACTCAATTTGGCCCCTACATAATCTAGACCCTAGGCGGTTACACCTCAAAACTACCCTCAGGAATGGCCCTAATTCTATCATACTCCCTCCTATTCACCTTAATAGTCCCATTTGACTTTTTACGAATTTTAAGGAGAGTCAAAAGTGGGAGTCTAAGGTAGGAAAGAGAGTGATATTATGGGTTTTTAATGTAAGGGGGGAAAATTAGTATGGGTAATGGAGGGTATAATTGAAAATAGAATAAAGCTAGGCATAAAAGTCAAAAACCCATACCAAAAATAGAAATGGGACAATTAAGATAACTTGACCATAAAAGGAAATGAGACACATAAGCTGAATAGGAGGAAATATTAATTTTAAATATGGTTTTAAGTTTTAACCCTCTATCTTAGAGTGATAACTTGCACGTCCAATGCATTAATTTAATCCTTAATATCTCTGATTAAGAATGATGCAATAAGACAAATCAAACAAGATTCCACTTAACTATATTTTAACCTATAAATTAAAAATTAATCACAAATTAAAAGCGATAAATGAGTAATGCCATTTTTACCTGTATTACCACTAATTTGGAACAGATGATACACTACATACAAATGAATTAGGCGATGAACATCGCCAGAGCCAGAGGTATTCTAAAAAATGGCGACGATCAGGTGACGATTTTTGTCGTTGCCCTTGTAGTCCAACGTCTTTTTTTGATTTATGCGTTTGGGCGAAACACAATAAACTAGTAATAAATAATTAAATATCCTTATGACCCATTTAGTTAGTGGTACTACTTGGTGGTAACAAGAATAATTTATAGTGTAAAATTTTCATCAAAAGTTCCATATCATTCCCATGGTAATGAAATTTTGATCACAGAAAAGTTTTTTTATTTACAAATTTACATTACCACCTAATACCACATCTCCCAATGGTAATACATTGGAATGAACTAGACCTGATCATGGGCGGCCCGGACCGAAAAAGTGAGGGTTTGGGTACCAAAATATGGCCCGATGGGCGGCTTTGGGCAGAAAATAAGTGGCCCGAATTTTTTTGGGACGGGTTTGGGATTGACGTTTGGCCCGCGGGCTGGCCGAAAATTTTAATTATTCAAATTAAATATGACTCTATTTGACTCGATAAAAACACGGATGCTTCTTCCATTTCAAAATACTTGCAATATTTTATTTGTTATGAAGTTTGATGTACTAATTCAATTATTAATATTCTTAATTATATGTAATGAAAATTACAAAAGTTATATATTCATAATCTTTGCAATGAAATGAATCAAACAAGATATCACTTAATTATATTTCAACTTATAAATAAAAAAATTAAACAAAAATTAAGAGTAAAGAATTAATAATGACATTTTTCTAAGTTGCAATTAATTTGAAACGGAAAAAATAATATTTTAATTTTAGTTTAATTGTATGATACAATTAAATAATATATAAAAAAAGCCCGCAAGCCCGCAAATTACGGGTTTGGGCAAGAACTTTTTGGCCCGCACTTCGGCCCAGCCCGCATCAATGGGCAGTTTTTTTCCACACGGCCCGGCCCGGTGTTTGATCAACTCTAGAATGAACTTTATGAACAAAATGAGATGATTGAAGTTGGACATGACCATCAAGGTAGCCAAGAAATTTTTCAACTAAAATTACACTAGTTTTCATTCCTATTACCACTGCTTGTTACCATCTACCAAACGGGCCGTTAAGACCTTAACATATACTAGAAATAAAAAGTAAATTAAGAACATAGATTAAAATATAAAACTAAGATTAATATATGGACTTATCATTGTTGTTGGATTCCAAATATTTTTTGAAAAGTACGCAATAATTTGAACTATTTATAATAACTCCTAATTAAAATAATTATGAATAGATGGTATACAATAAATACTAAACGTTTTTTTTTTCATAATTTCAGGATAGACTATACAGCTGGTCTTGTATGAGACTGTTTCACAATGAGACGAATTCATATAATATAACATTTTTTCAATTGATTACTTTAACGACCAGTTTGGTTAGTGATACTAAATGGCGGTAATGGAAATGATTTATAGTGTAAAATTTCATTAAAAGTTTTATTACATTCCTATAGTAATGAAACTTTAATTACAAAAAGTGTTTTTTTTTACAAATTTTCATTACCACCTAATACCACCTCTTCTAATGGTAATGTAATGCATTGAAATGAATTTTATGAAGAAAATGAGATAATTGAAGTTGGACAAACATGACCATTAAGGTAACCAAGAGATTTTTCAACCAAAATTACACTTGTTAATCATTTTCATATCAACCGTTTATTACTACCTACCACATGGGCCGTAAGATTATCAGTAATCGTTTTAAGGTTATAAGTAATCACTCTAAGACTATAAAAAGTAATTATATTAAAATTATAAGTGATCATTTTAACGTTATAAGTAATCAATTTAAGACAAAAAATATATATTAGACCAGCCCAATAGAAATGGTGTCACCGTGGGACCGTCTCATTTAAGTAGTATAGACTATAATTAGGTGAAAATTAAATTAAAATTTTTTAAAAAAATGTAATACTACATAACTCAATGTATAGTCAATTTGAACTAATTTTTCTTTGTGGTACATATTGATTATTGTATACCAAAATCGGGGGCCTACGCGGGTACGCGACTAGACCCGAGCTTTAAGGTGTTGACTATGAAGTCCACGGTAGTGCGAAACACAATAATTGAACGAAACTATCAAAAAGTTTCGCATATTGAGTGTAATTCAGCTTTAGGGAAATTTCTTGTGGTGGTAATAAATTTTGATTTATTTATGTGGTGGATTAACGTATTTTTAATTCACGTAGTGATTTTAATGTTTTAATTTTTCGAGGCAAAAAATTAAAATTTTTTGCAAAATTTACGTTATTATTATATATTATAATAACTTTTTTCAAAAACTCAAACGTCACGATCACCTTTGTGGAGTACCTTTTTCAAAAATTTGTTCGAAATGATAGTTTTTAACATTTTGACTGTCATATGGAAAAATTAAAAACTTGAGGTTACCATGCGAATTTTAAAAAATATTTATTTATTATAAAAAAAAGTCAAAAACTATAAATTACTACATGAAATTTTCATATAATTTAATACAATATCCTATCAAATAATAAAGGATTTGAAAAATGGGTGTTCTATATTAATATATAGGAGTATAAGTGATACCTAAAAAATATACTACTTCTTACTATATTTATTTTTCCAATATCTCATTAAATGATGCACTAATTTAATAGAGGAAAATGAAAAATGGGCCGGACAAATAAAAATAATAGGAAAATCAAATCATCTGTTAAAAAGCTGTGAAAAGTCAAGTGTCAAATTTCTAGAGCACTTGCCATGTGTAATTTTTCGATTGGATTATTTCAACTAACTGAATTAAATAGCTGATCAGTTCACAGAATCAAAGATTTGATAATCAATCAATATTAAACCTGTTAAATTTACTGATTTAGATATAGAAAATATTTTAACTAATCAAATACTCTAATCTATAAAATGACTAAGAAAATAGAAATAATAAATTAAGAATCATTTAGGTGATATTAATAAATTTAAAATTATAAATTAGAAAACATAATATTAATCATATATCTTTTAATAAATTACTGCTAGAGAAATTTAAAAATAAAATAAAATAAGAAATATTTAGATGACATTAAATAATTTATTAAGATTTACATTGGTTAAATTACAGAAATTATTTGAAACTAATCATTATACAATTTAATAAAAAAACTGAAAAATCACATGTCAATCTTTTAGAGTCACGCTAGATGAAAGAGTTTTATTGGTTCATATTGATTTAAGTGGTAAATAAAGTTAATCAACCTGTTATTTATTTCACTCAGCTACAAATTATTTAAATTTATTACACATATAAAAATGTCATATCACCCCTTTTTAACAATTACTTATTACTTCATCTTTAGTATAGAATATATTTATTATTACATGTTTTTGAAAATAAGATTTATATATTTTTTTCATACTAAGAATTTCCTTGCATTGCACGGGTTTTATGCTATTATAATCAACTCAAATTCTTGTGATAAAATGTCTTTTTGAGAGATCATATCTAATTTGACCAATCCATAAAAAAAAATAGAGAGTAAAAGATAAAATTGAACATTAATAAATTGAGACTAAAAAACATTTAAAAAAAAAAACGATCTCTCAGAAACACAGTCACTCAAAATATCCACTGTATAATCAATTTGAATGAACCCATAATAAACATTCTAAGTCCACTCAGTCTATTAATTACATACCATCAACACATCATCTACCCAGAGCTCATCTATCATGTACTTTTCTTGTTGGTTCATACCTAACTAATAAAGATTGGGATTCCCTAGATAATTTACTCCTCTATTTCACTCAATTTGTTTTATATTTTATTTAGTTCATCCTAGTAAATTTATATAATTTTTATTTTTGATATGACCATAGCATTCTTATTTTCTGTATTATTCCTTTTACCCCTATACTTAATCATGGCCGATTCTTAACATAATTGAGGTAGCCGACCGTTTAAGGTAACCGAAGGATCTCAAATATTAAGTGGTGCTATTCAGGTCCGGGTCTGAGCAACACTTTTTAAGTAATTTGTTTGTAAACTTTTTTATATTTTAAGTAATTTTAGATTATAATGTTTCAATACATTTTGTCTTGAATTAATTTTCTTATGTTGTGCCAAGCACCAAATCTCAAGATGAACAAAGCAAGACTAAAAGGATTGATTGCTCAAGCATGGCAGCTGCACTCATGAAGGTCAGAGGGTGCTGTTGAAGACCGCTCGACCAGTCGAGCGAATGTGGCTCGATCGAGCAGTTAGACAGAAGCAGGTCAATAGGTTCTAGGGTGCTACTCGACAGGTCAAGCAAAAT
Organism: Amaranthus tricolor; assembly: GCF_026212465.1. Taxonomy (NCBI): domain Eukaryota; kingdom Viridiplantae; phylum Streptophyta; class Magnoliopsida; order Caryophyllales; family Amaranthaceae; genus Amaranthus; species Amaranthus tricolor. Next base: position 2,383,674 of record NC_080062.1, read on the forward strand.
AAGTAAGTTCTAGGGTGCTGCTCGACAGACCGAGCAAGCTTGCTTGGATCGAGCGAGCCCTAGTACGCGTATACGGTTGTCGGCCGTTATGACCTTAACATATAAATAAAAAGTAAATTAAGAACATAGATTAAAATATAAAACTAAGATTAATATATGGACTTATCATTGTTGGATTCCAAATAGTTTTGAAAAGTACGCAATAATTTTATCTTATTTATAATAACTCTTAATTAAAAGAATTATGAATAGATGGTATACAATAAATACTAAACGTTCTTTTTTCATAATTTCAGGATAGAATATACAGCTGGTCTTGTATAAGACTGTTTCACAATGAGACAAATTCATATAATATCACATTTTTTCAATTGATTATTTTAACGGCCCGTTTGGTTAGTGATACTAAATGGCGGTAATGGAAATGATTTATAGTGTAAAATTTCATTAAAAGTTTTATTACATTCCTATAGTAATGAAACTTTGATCACTAAAAAGTTTTTTTTTTTTTTTTACAAATTTTCATTACCACCTAATACTACCTCTTCTAATGATAATGCATTGAAATGAATTTTATGAAGAAAACGAGATGATTGAAGTTGGACAAGCATGACCATTAAGGTAACCAAGAGATTTTTCAACCAAAATTACACTTGTTAATCATTTTCATATCTACCGTTTATTACTACCTACCAAATGGGCCGTAAGATTATCAGTAATCGTTTTAAGTTTATAAGTAATCACTCTAAGACTATAAAAAGTAATTATATTAAAATTATAAGTGATCATTTTAACGTTATAAGTAATCAATTTAAGACAAAAAATATATATTAGACCAGCCCAATAGAAATGGTGTCACCGTGGGACCGTCTCATTTAAGTAGTATAGACTATAATTAGGTGAAAATTAAATTAAAATTTTTTAAAAAAATGTAATACTACATAACTCAATGTATAGTCAATTTGAACTAATTTTTCTTTGTGGTACATATTGATTATTGTATACCAAAATCGGGGGCCTACGCGGGTACGCGACTAGACCCGAGCTTTAAGGTGTTGACTATGAAGTCCACGGTAGTGCGAAACACAATAATTGAACGAAACTATCAAAAAGTTTCGCATATTGAGTGTAATTCAGCTTTAGGGAAATTTCTTGTGGTGGTAATAAATTTTGATTTATTTATGTGGTGGATTAACGTATTTTTAATTCGTGTAGTGATTTATTTTTCGAGGCAAAAAATTAAGATTTTTGCAAAATTTACATAAACTCAAACGTCACGATCACCTTTGTGGAGTACCTTTTTCAAAAATTTGTTCAAAATGAAATTTTTTAACATTTTAACTGTCATATAGAAAAATTAAAAGTTTGAGGTTACCATGCGAATTTTAAAAAATATTTTTCTATCATATAAAAAAGTCAAAAACTATAAATTACTACATGAAAATTTCATATAATTTAATACAATATCTTATCAAATAATAAAGGATTTGAAAAATGGGTGTTCTATATTAATATATAGGAGTATAAGTGATACCTAAAAAATATACTACTTCTTACTATATTTATTTTTCCAATATCTCATTAAATGATGCACTAATTTAATAGAGGAAAATGAAAAATGGGCCGGACAAATAAAAATAATAGGAGAATCAAATCATCTGTTAAAAAAGCTGTAAAAAGTCAAGTGTCAAATTTCTAGAGCACTTGTCATGTGTAATTTTTCGATTGGATTATTTAAACTAACTGAATTAAATAGCTGACCAGTTCACAGAATCAAAGATTTGACAATCAATCAATATTAAACCTGTTAAATTTATTGATTTAGTTATAGAAATTATTTCAACTAATCAAATACTCTAATCTATAAAATGACTAAGATAATAGAAATAATAAATTAAGAATCATTTAGGTGATATTAATAAATTTAAAATTATAAATTAGAAAACATAATATTAATCATATATCTTTTAATAAATTACTGCTAGAGAAATTTAAAAATAAAATAAAATAAGAAATATTTAGATGACATTAAATAATTTATTAAGAGTAAATAGGATGACTGTCGATATTAGGCAGCACATACGAGATCTCAGTGCAACTGGCATGCAACCAGCGTTTATAATGACTTCAATTAGAAGGAATTTTTCTGGTTTTTGTCTAGTATGAATCAAATTTACAATCTAAGACAATCAATAAGGAGAGAAGAGATGGATGGTAGGACTCCTCTTCAACACTGTCTAAATATGGCGACGACTCATAATTATGTAGTCTGGACAAACTTGGATAGTGAGGGGCAGTTAAGTAGATTATTGATTGCGAATCCAACATCTATGCAGATGATACGTTCGTGGCCCCATGTTGTGTTGATAGACACAACGTACAAAACGAATAAGCAAAAGTGGCCCCTTTGCGAAATCATTGGAATGACGCCAACAAATCACAACTTCTTGATTGCGTTCTATTTGATGCGAGATAAGACGGCTGTGTCTTATTCTTGGGTGTTGGAGAGGTTGAGGGATATTTACGGCAGAGTCCAGACGCCTAACGTAATCGTAACGAATCAGGATGAGGGTTTGTTTGCAGCTATTCGTGTTGTCTTTCCAAGTAAACAGGTTTTAATGATTAATTATTGTCGATCTATATATATATATATATATATATATATATATATATATATATATATATATATATATATATCTCAATTAATTTTAAATTTCTGTTTAATGTAGATGTACGACATTTATTATGCGTATGGCATATTGGCAATGAAGTGGAGAACATGGTCGACAAATTGTGCGGCGGCAAGAGAAATCAACAGGGGCAGATATTCAGGCAAACAAAATGGAACCACTTGGTTAACAGTCTGACGATCCTTGAATTTGAAAACAGGTGGGAAGGGATTGTGTCTACTTGGTCGACTAGGAACAGGAGGGTCGTGCGATATTTGGCTGGAACATAGATTCCTCACAAAGAGAAATTTGTGCGTGCGTGGACGAATGATTGTTTGCACTTGGGTAACCAGACTGCCAGTAGAGTTGAAAGCCAACACTCTTGCTTCAAGTACTACTTGGGTAGCGGTAATAGCTCATTTGATACCCTCTTTAAAAGGGCACACGCACAAATAACGAATCAGCAATCGAGGATAAGACAAGCACTGGAGGAATATATGAATTCCATTTCAAGGACGTCGCGAATTAATTTTCTGAGACCGTTGTATCGTCATGTTTTCATATTTTCCTTGAAACAATTGATGATGGAGCACAACTGGATGTTAAACTTGGGTAGTTGTGTTTTTGACAAATGCGATTGTGTCATTCAAAAAACCTACGGATTACCCTGCGCGTGTTACTGTTACTTGTCAAGCAGGTCTCATGGTGCTTTGTACTTGAACGATATACATCCATTTTGAAAAACGTTAAAGTACTTAGAGGCAGAAGAAGGTGCCAACGAAGAAGTACGACACGTAAACGCCGATGATAAAGAGTACTTTCAATCGTTGGTGGATGAAGTTTTAAAAGCCGACCCCTCAGTTGTACGACGCGTGTCTCAAGTACTTGAACATGAACTACACCCTGATGATACCGATATACCTAAGTCACAAGCAAGTCCACTGAGGAAGGGAAGACCAACGACAAGCAAAACCCGGAGGAGAAACAAAAGTGCGTTTGAGTACGGTAGATCGTCCTCAAGGGGTCGCGAATCCAGATCTTCATCACGTGGGAGATCTAGTGGTAGATCTAGCAGCTGGTCGCACCAATCGTCAGTTGGAATTAACTTCAATTTCAACTTATCTGGTACCCTTATTTCCTTTCATATAATCATATATGTTTTAGATCAATCGAATGATATTAATATACTGTTATTTTTTCAGATGGTTCAGCAGGTCATGATTTTTCACTTTTTCCGTGGGAAAATCACATTCCGTTTATTCTTCCGCCGTATCTGTTTGATTGGATTGATGTTATAGGTGACGATAATTGTGGATTTAGAGCTATTGTCGTCACAAAGTGAGGAGGCAAGGAAGCATGGCCTCTTTTACAACGTGCAATGAGTTTGGAAATGGAAACGCATAGAGATCAATATGGACGCGTGTATCTATCAGCAGATTTGGTGGAGGAAGCTATATACAGAATTGGTGCCTACAGCAAAGGACCTGCTCCGTACAGTCACTGGATGGAAATGACTGCATTATATTCTGCAGCAACGTTTCTCAACATAGCAATTGCGTATTATGGCTTTGCCGATGGTAATCTAATTTATAATTGTTTAGTTCTTTCGTTAAGGAGAACAGGGGGAATGCATGGCATAAACAAACTTGTACATATTCTTTGGGTTAACAGGAATCATTATGTTCAGCTTTTAATGAACGATGATTTATCTCCAATGCCGCCAGTCCAGCAAAATTTGAGAGCAGCAGCTAACAATTCATGTATAGATTTAGAGATACAGTATCGCAATAGGATATCACTTTGGAATAGACTGTGCGGCGTACAACGACGACAACAAAATAACATCGCCGAAGACGCGGTCAATTTAGATACTCCATAGTATTTATTGTACTGATTATACTATACTTAGTGTTATCATTTTATTAATTGTATTCATTGTAGTAATTATATTTATAGTATTCATTCCATAATTAAGTTAGTGAATAAATGTGTAAGTGAATCAAACGCAACACGTAATACTACAAATTCTTCATCAATACAAGTAAAAAAAAATCTGTTCATCAATACAAATTCCACAAATGTTTATTAAGGGTTGTGCCCTCTAAACGCTTGCCATCATCAAGTAACAGTAACACGCGCATGGTAATCCGTGGGTTTTTTGAATGACACAACCGCATTTTTCAAAAAGACAACTACCTAAGTTTAACATCTGGTTGTGCTCCATCATCAATTGGTCCAAGGAAAATATGGAAAAATGACGATACAACGGTCTTAGAAAATTAAGTTGCGACGTCCTTGAAATGGAATTCATAGATTCCTCCAGAGCTTGTCTTATCCTCGATTGCTGATTCGTTATTTGTGCTTGTGCCTTTTTAAAGAGCGTACCAAATGAGCTATTACCGGTACCCAAGTTGTACTTGAAGGAAGAGTGTTGGCTTTCAACTCTACTGGTAGTCTGGTTACTCAAGTGCAAACAATCAGTCGTCCACGCACACACCAATTTCTCTTTGTGAGGAATCCATGTTCCAGCCAAATATCGCACGACCCTCCTGTTCCTAATCGACCAAGTAGACACAATCCCTTCCCATCTGTTTTCAAATTCAGGGATCATCAGACTGTTAACAAAGGGGTTCCATTTTGTTTGCTTCAATATCTGCCCCTGCTGATTTTTCTTGCCGCCGCACAATTTATCGACCATGTTCTCCACGTCATTGCCAATATGCTATACGCATAATAAATGTCGTACATCTGTATCAAACATAAATTTAAAATTAAGGGATATTATCAATGGTACCCCTGTACTATAGCAATTTATCAATGGTTTCCCAGTTAATTCCAACGGTACCCCCAACTATATAATAATTACAACCGTGACACTATTAAACATTTTTCCGTTAAGTGCCCGTTAAATTTTGAATTTAACCTAACCGTGGTTAGTTTCTTCTTTTTCCCTTTTCCCTTTCCTCTTTCTGCTCTCCTTCCATGGCTGCTTCATCTCAAGCCCGATAATGATCAACCCGACATTAATAGTAACGCTTATCTCAGCTTACACGAATAAATAATTTTTCCTCAAATATGAGCAAGGATAAAAAGCAAAAAATAAATTTTAAAAAAAAGCAAAAGAAATCTATAAATTGAAATTGAATTGAATGTTGTCCACTTTTACGACCGCCTCTTAACACTACCAGCAACTTCAATGGCGTTATTGTAACACCCCTGAATTTCCAACCCCTTAAACGAAACCAGAATCGTGAAGGAAAGGAGGAAATTCGGGTGTTACATAAAAAGAAAAGGGAACATAATTAAAATAAACGCTAAAGATTAATTAAAAAGGTGAGTGAGTGGAAATTTCGACAGCATCTGCTTTAAAATTATACGGCTTTGTAGAAAAACAAAAGTTATTTAGAAGCTAATAAAGTAAAGGCACCAACGGCCTATCAAAACTATGTCACGGCGGAATGATTCGTCGCCAGCTTCTCAAATCAACATGCCAAGCATGGATCGTGGTTCCAGTGTCGACGTTTGCGTTTTAAAAAGACTTAACTCCTTAAAACAATACAGAGTTATAAACTACACAGCGGAAATACAAATATACGAGGGAGGACACAAGGCCTCATAACAAAACATATACAACCAAAATTTACAAAAGATAACAAGAGCTACAAAATCGAAAGATAGCGGTATGACACAGGTTATGCTTTGCCCTCATCACTCTCCCTAAATGCAATGCAATGCAAAAGAAGCTCCAGAACCTGCTACGCCTGTCTATAATCCTCCTGCTGCTCGACATTAGACCAAAGGCTAATGTGTCATAGCAGGACAATCATAGCAGGACAATCAAAAATCAAACATAAACACAAACACGTACACGTCAGTAACTGGCATCAAATATAATAAGGCCAACTACTAGATATCATTATATCATAAAACAACATAAGATGATTTCATAAAACGCAAACACAGATAGTAACCGTTTATCGGCCACTTATACTTCTTAATTTCATTACGTGCTTTCCAAGCCGAACCATGTGTTCTTGGGTAGAATGCAGGTCTTCACGCTCCTCTTTTCAAACATAAACTCTTGCAAAACACGTATAGTATCAACTCGACCAAGGCACTAACAGAATACCTAACACATGACCTTATAGAGCTTGTCTATCTTAAGGTAAGGGTGATCATAGTCTGTAATACCCTTGAGGTAACTTAACTTAAGCACACTTCTCACTAGCATAAACTATTCTATCGATAAGTAGATGTTCTATCAATGAGTAAATATTCTATCAAAAGTCAACTTTCTATCAATGTGTAAGCTTTCTATCAAAGTACAAACCTTCTATCATTAAATAACTTTCGATCAATGAATAAATTTTCTATCACTGAATAATTTCTTATCAGTGGATCTTTCTCTACTTCCTGGCATAGTGACACAGCCAAGGGCGTTATCAGCCATCCAGCGCCCATGGCAAAGTACGAGCTCATGCCCCCTTCAGCTGACCCTCTCGGGTCCTACCTTCGGGAAAAAAACTAACACACTTGGGGTTTGCAAGGCCCGCATGGTAACACCTCGGTCAAGGGGCGGTATCGGCCATCCGGCGCCCAGTGACCCAAGCATGCTCATACCCCCCTTACGGTGGTCCCGTCGAACCTTACCTAGGGGACTAATAAATCAACCGGACATAATCCAGTTGAGTCACGCCAGCTAATCATAATCTAATACTTTATCAGAAGGGAATAACTTCCACTTTCGACTAATAATGAGCGCCCTGGGATAGCAGCACGCCAAAACCCACTGAGCCACTCATCAAAATATGAAATTCACCTATAAAGGAGTCATTATAACTCCAATTAAGGCATAATCTAATTCTTAAATAAATAAGGGGGTGGTCCCCGCTTTCTACTAACACTCTCATTCTCTAAACTATTCTAAGCTCAAGGATTTCATAATCGATGGCCCTTCATATATAAAGTTTTCTCACTAGCACCTCATAGTTTTGATACACTACATATTATCACAATAAACAATAATGTCTTAAGGGAAATTGCGTATAAGGGTTAGTTACTGCGTGTACGTACCTGTAAGCGTCACTGCACGATCAAAAGTCACAAAATCACCCGACTAAGGCTCTACTTTCCTCTTACAAAATGGGCACCTATATAAGTTATGAGTAGAACTAATGAGTTCCCTTAACTACTTTGCCATACCAAACTAAATACCAAGTAACTACTTTTCGATTACCCTAGCACGCACACAACTCATTCAATACAAGTCAAAATCATTAACTCAACACAACATAAGTCTTTCCATCAATTTAAAGTAGAAGTATGTGTGAATCGTTTCTTTACAATAACTAATTTTGAGCATATCGGCTCGCGTTACCCAAAAATAACTAATCACAACTAAATCTTACAATTTTAATATAACATTAATATAACGATAAGGCAAATCTTAGAGTTATCGTATCGAGATATCATTTGTTACATTCTCCAAAGCTATTAAGAACTATAGTCAAAACAACACGACAATTAACTTTAGCAACCATCGACGATAAGTTGACATTATGCTCTTGGCTTACTAATATCATGTATCTATAACTTCAATAACAACCTAATAAGAGTATTTGTAATTCACAACAATCAAACCACAACAATTAGTAGCTATTATTCTTAATTTAATCAATCAAAATCACTTTCATAGTCAACTAACATCATCACCATTACTAATTATTCACAATAACCAATCGACCAAATCTTAAAACAACTTTTAAAGTTATTTAATCAATCATCACCAAAATATAGTATAAAACACACATTATTAGCAATTTCATCTCTAAATCCAAGCCCTAATTACTACCCATACTAAGATTCGAAGAAACTATTACAAAATCGAAAAACAACCCATAATTTTAAATCACACTTCAAACCCTAAGTCATAAACATGTTTAATTCATCAATCAAATTCTTACCCACAAAAGGATTCAATGAAAATAACACAAAGTTCAACACTTTTCATCCATATTTCAAAAACCCAATTCATAAGTACATTCATATCATCAATCAAATTCTTACCCATAACAAGATTCAATGATAATCTTACAAAATTAACACCAAACTCATAAACTTAGTAAAATTTTCTAATTATATACTAGAAAAATTACTTA